>NW_010252077.1:1743-4428 GCF_000690775.1 Eurypyga helias | reverse complement strand
GACCCAACAGTCGCTAATTCCACACATTCGCTTCCCGGTGTCCGGGGGCTCCCTGGGCCCCTTCCCAGGGCGCCGTCTCCGGGACGGAGCTCCCGATCCTTGTTTGCCTGCCAGACGTGTATCGCTCCCGCCACAACCCCCTGATTCTGCCCTTTTCAGGGTTTTTGTGCCTTATTTTTACGCCGCTTTTCCGAATTCCTCTGCTTTTTGTGCCGAATTATCCATGTGGCCTTACTTTTCCCTGTTTTAAGTGGGACCCGGCCAGAACCCACCTCTCAGCCCAGCCCCCTGCACGCCTTTATTTCCTTTTCCCGCACCCCTCCGTCTCCCTCTTTTGGGTCAAATCACGGATTTTGGGGGATTTTCCAGCCTGTGGTCCCTGAGGACGGTGCTGGGGCTCCCACGGCCTCGTGCCAGGTCAACACCCCGCTCGGCCCCTGCCACAGCCTGAGGCGGAGGGTTTGCCGGGCAGGGCAGGAGCTCCAAAATCCCATGGAATTCCCACCCCATCCCAATCCTTCCGAGCTCTTCCCCAGCGCCTTCCTCCTCCTCTTCGTTTTCCCAGGTCGCAGCCAGCGCGCCCACGTCCTCCTCCTTCCCTGTCTCCATAAACCAGCCCAGCAGCTCCGATGGTTACGGGGATGATGCCCAGATCCCTCCTGGGATACTTCTCATCCCACATTTTTGGGATCTGGGTGCGGCCCACCATCAAGACAAAACACACCACCCCCAGGCAGCCATCGGATGGAAAATATCGGACCCTCTCAGCTTGGACCTCGTGTTTTTGGGGGAGACAAAGCCCTCCGAAGGGATTTAGGGCCCATCCCTCATCCCGCTCTGGGGGGCGACCCTGGGGGAGATGTCCCACCCACGTACGGATCCCGCAGCACCGGACAGGGATCATTAAAGCTTTTCTTCCCCCTTGGGCTAATTTGGTCCTTATTTTCAATCCTCGGTCTTAATTTTTTTGAGCTAAACTTGCTCTTTTTTGGCTGATATTGCAATTTAGGGAAGATCCCGGCTGGAGCTGGGGGAGAGCGGAGACGCGTGTCGCCCTCGGGAGCAGCGGGGAGATGCTCAGCACCCCCCCAGGACGGGCACCCAACGCCGGGGAGCGAGAGGGGGGACAGAAATCGGTTAAATTACCCCAAACGCACCCTCTGGAAGCAGAGGGAGCCCCTCTACTGACCTCGTGCCTCTCCTGGAATTCGGACATGTCCAGCCGGATGAAACCCTGGAAGAGAAGGAAACAACCCCCGTCATACTCCGCTCCCGGGCTCCAAGCGACATCCCGAAGGATCCTGCGGAACCAGGCGGGGATGGCGCTTCCCGAGGAACGCCGGCACCGCAGCGGTCGGATCCAGCACAAAACGCTGGGAGTTATTCCGAGGAAGGCGGATGCAGCTCCGGAAGGAGGCAGGAACAGCCCCCACGGCCCAGGCCCAATCCCAGACGTCGCTCGAGCCGGAGCGGTTCCATGCAGGCACGGATTTTCCTGGGCTTGCAGCTGTATCCGGGGTACGGGAATGGGATGGAACGGGATCACCGCAGCGGTCGGATCCAGCACAAAACGCTGGGAGTTATTCCGAGGAAGGCGGATGCAGCTCCGGAAGGAGGCAGGAACAGCCCCCACGGCCCAGGCCCAATCCCAGACGTCGCTCGAGCCGGAGCGGTTCCATGCAGGCACGGATTTTCCTGGGCTTGCAGCTGTATCCGGGGTACGGGAATGGGATGGAACGGGATGTTTCAGTTGGAAGAGACCTACAGTAACCATCTAGTCCAGCGGGCTGAGAAGGCAAACCGGAACTTCCCCAGAATCATGGAATAGTTGGTTACTGTTTTTTGGAAGGGACCTTAAAGACCATCCAGTTCCAACCTCCCTTGGGACACCTTCCATAGCCCAGGGGGCTCCAAGATCCAGCCTGGCCTTGGACACTCCCAGGGATGGGGCATCCACAGCTTCTCTGGGAACCTGTCCCAGTGCTCCCACCCTCTGCGGGAAGAATTCCTTCCTGATGGCCCATCTCCATCTCCCTCTTCCCGGTTAAACCCGTCACCCCTTGTCCTGCACTCCGTGCCCTTGGGAAAAGCCCCCCCAGCTCCCTCGTAGCCCGGAGTTTAAAATCCAGCCACCCCTGGGCTGTCCCCCTACTGTCACCCAGGATGGATTCCACCCCATCTTCACCGGAAGTTGTGACATGGATAACAAACTAAACCAGGCAAACGGCTTCTCCTCTCCGGATCCCAAACATCCCGGCAGGAAGCAGCGGGACACGAAAGCCAAACCGCCCCCCCACTGTCCCTCCCAGCACGATGCGACACGTGGTGCGGCCCGGGATGCCTGCGGCGGGTTTCCGGGGGTTTTCCTGCTAGAAACGGATGGCTTTTTTCTAGGAACGGATGTTTATCCTTGCAGAAATGGATGATTTTCCTTCCAGAAACGGATTTTTTTCCTTCTAGAAACGGATTTTTTTCCTTCTAGAAACGGATCTTTTCCTTCTAGAAATGGATGTTTCTCCTTCTAGAAATGGACGTTTTTCCTTCTAGAAGCGGATTTTTTCCTTCTAGAAACGGATTTTTTCCTTCTAGAAACGGATATTTTTCCTTCTTGAAATGGATGTTTTTCCTTCTCGAAACGGATGTTTTTCCTTCTGGAAATGGATGTTTTTCCTTCTGGAAATGGAT
>NW_010252077.1:0-1232 GCF_000690775.1 Eurypyga helias | reverse complement strand
AACGTATTTTTTCCTTCTAGAAACGGACGTTTTTCCTTCTCGAAATGAATGTTTTTCCTTCTGGAAACGGACATTTTTCCTTCTTGAAACGAATGTTTTTCCTTCTGGAAATGGAATTTTTTCCTTCTAGAAACGGACGTTTTTCCTTCAAGAAATTGATGTTCTTCCTTCTAGAAACGGATGTTTTTCCTTCTGCAAACGGATGTTTTTCCTTCTAGAAATGGATTTTTTCCTTCTAGAAACGGACGTTTTTCCTTCTCGAAACAGACATTTTTCCTTCTCAAAACAGATTTTTTTTTCTCGAAACGGATGTTTTTCCTTCTAGAAATGGATGTTCATCCCTCTAGAATTGGATGTTTTTCCTTCTAAAAATGGATTTTTTTTTCTAGAAACAGATGTTTTTCCTTCTACAAACGGATGTTTTTCCTTCTAGAAATGGATGTTTTTCCTTTTAGAATCAGATGTTTTTCCTTCTAGAAATGGATTTTTTTCCTAGAAACTGATGTTTTCTCTTCTACAAACTGATGTTTTTCCTTCTAGAAATGGATGTTTTTCCTTTTAGAATCAGATGCTTTTCCTTCTGGAAACGGACGTTTTTCCTTCTCGAAACGAATGTTTTTCCTTCTGGAAATGGATGTTTTTCCTTCTCGAAACGAGTGTTTTTCCTTCTAGAAATGGATGTTTTTCCTTCTGGAAATGGACGTTTTTCCTTCTAGAAACGGACGTTTTTCCTTCTAGAAATTGATGTTTTGCCTTCTGGAAACGGACGTTTTTCCTTCTCGAAACGAATGTTTTTCCTTCTGGAAATGGATGCTTTTCCTTCTCGAAACGGACGTTTTTCCTTCTAGAAATGGATGTTTTTCCTTCTGGAAATGGATGTTTTTCCTTCCAGAAACGGACGTTTTTCCTTCTAGGAACGGACGTTTTTCCTTCTAGAAATTGATTTTTTCCTTCTGGAAACGGATGTTTTTCCTTCTAGAAATGGATTTTTTCCTTCTCGAAACGGATGTTTTTCCTTCTACAAACGGATGTTTTTCCTTCTAGAAATGGATTTTTTCCTTCTGGAAACGGACGTTTCTCCTTCTCGGAGCGGATGGCCATGGCGCCAGTAGCAGAGGGGAAAACCCCGCGGGGACAATGCAGGACGGTGCAACAGCCCCTCGGACGGGGGCCGCACGGACAGACCTCCCGCTCGTCCCCTACGGATCAATCCGGCGCGCTGCCACGCCGCT
>NW_010252076.1:0-1220 GCF_000690775.1 Eurypyga helias | reverse complement strand
GAGAGATCAGAGCTAGGAGTCATTTTGTTCTACATTCAGAGGCCATGCACTGCAGCAGTCAGCATGTCCCTCTGCATCCTGCTGCCACTTCCAGTGGCTGAGAGGCACTACAGCCCCGTGATGTATCGCCCTGCTCTGCATTCGTCTGAGATGCCCCAAAACATGAGGCATGGGCATGGGCACCTCAACTCAGTGCGGCTTCAGGTGTTTTCCCAGGGAATATTTTTCTCTGAGTTAAGAGAAATCAGGGCACTGTCTGTCTCACACACTTCCATAGTACCCCCAGGAATTGCTGATGGCATGTTTACTCACTCAGGTCCAACTCCCCACATGCACACATATACAGAAGAACTCCTGTCCTGGTCATTTGGTGTCTCTCTGTTGAGAGACAAACAAACTCTCCAGCAAGTCCTGGAAATGGTGGTTGTTACTGGCTGGACTGTGGTCATGGCCCTGGGGCAGCTTCCCCAGAGTGTCCAGTGAACACCGGCACAGAGCAGACCCTGCTGTGCTGATCCTTCATGTCTCTGGCAGGAGCCTGGCTGTGCCCCCAGCCTGCATGTCACACACATTAACTGTTCACTGGGGTTTTTCTCTCTGAGGCGCATGCCAGTCCAGCCATACAGGCCCCTGCCTGAATACTGCCACCTCTCTGCCCTCTCCCAGCTGAGCACAGCAGAGCAGCCCTACTGGGACTGGTCCCACAGCATGGAATTTAGGCCAGTGAGAATGTTTCTCCAGTTGACAGATCTCCACGCCAAGGACATTACAGCCCCAGGAGCCAGACTGGCTCTCCAGGACAACATGAGAGAATTGCCTAAGGGATTTGCAGGAACGTCCTGTTGACCCAGTGACAGGGAAGCTTGTCACAGACTACCACCCACAGCAAAGGGTTTCCTTTCCCATGTCTCCACACTCCCCTCCCCTTCTCCTGGGACAGCCACCTCGTAGCTGAGCCTTTAACCAAGAGAAGCTCGACGCTGCTGGTCTGGCCGGCCATTCACACACACGCTCCGGGCCCACATAGCTCCTGAGCTGGCAGTGCTGCTCTGCAGAGCAAGGGGGCTCTGCTGCCCAGGGCCATGCTGTTCAGGCTGGGAGGCAGACCCAGCTCAGGGGAGCTACTGCCAGTCCACCTCAGAACACAGACACTGCCCCTGAATCTTGGGAGAAAGGACAACAGAAAAGAAGTTCTTTCAGGGGCTTTATTTTGTTTAAAC
>NW_010252075.1:31319-57681 GCF_000690775.1 Eurypyga helias | reverse complement strand
TATATTTTATATTATTTTAAAATTGTCTCTCAGACACATGAAGTCAGGTTTCACTCCAGACTGTCATGCAACAGTGAGGAAAGAGCAAACACAGTTACAGTGTGGTACTTGCCTATGGGGTGCTACTTTTTGATATATGTATCTGGGTAAAAAAGGGACAACCAGGTATTTCAGTTGCCTATGGTGAAGTTGAGTGGTTGGTTTTTTTTTCTTTACTGTAGCTGCCCTTATGACCATAAACAGCTTCTCTTATGCAGAATATAGACTAAAAAAATGACCAGTACCTCCCAAAACATAATGAATGTAAATTCCATACATTGGAATGCTTGATCAGAAATACTGATACTGTGGTTTTGGGGGAGGGGCATGTATCAGTGGAAAAATATTTTTGTGCTCTTACCTGCAAATCCTCTGTTAGAAACTGCCTGCTGACAAGAAACCATCTGTTCAAGTTCTTCCAGTGGAGCTCACTCTACCAGTTTCTGTGAAAAAGCTTTTCCAATCTTGCTGTTCCTTGAAACAAGAGCATGGCAGAATGAAAGATTTAGAAACACATTTTAAAGGTAGTAATTCAGGCCATCCACAGTGTGTCTATACGTGGGCTCTGAAGCATATAAATGTCCACATTAGGTAAAAGTATGCATTCCTATATTAAAAACATACCACAAAGCTGGAGAACACCAAGTTTTAAAAGCATTTTTTGGGTAAGGCTGGAAAGGTTTTTATTTGGTCCTGCGTCTCTTATCCCCTCTTTTATTAAATCAATGTTTATTTTTGTTTTATTTTTAAGTGACCTCCTCACCCTAGAGTAATTAACTGATTGCTTGATTAAAGTAAGATGTTTACATAATCAAATGAGCTTCTTGGCCTTTGTTGCTTTAAGGTTTTGTGGAGACCTCAGTGTTGCTGCTGATGGTCCAGGTATTTTCAGTTTATGGAATTTACGACTAGTAGGATTCTGCTTAATTTTGACATGCATTTGTGCATTCCTGTAACTGATTCTGTTTGAGAGGTTGATGTAATTAAAGAGAATATGACTGCTGCTTTCTATACTTAGCCTTTTCACATTCTAACTTTTTCTTTTTCCTTTTTTTTTTTGTTTTTTTTTTTTTGTCCTTTATGTCACAGTTATTTATAGACTTCAGTGAGAATAATTTACAGTTCAAAGCCTTTGGACTTTCATACCTTGGGATATATTTGGATTTCCTGGTTCTGTGGGTGTTCTTTTGTTTTTTGGTTTTTTTTGAAAATCAGTGGTTAAAGCAGCAGATGGGCACCTTGGAGCATCCTCTTGTCAAGTTTCCTGATTTTCTCTCTCCTCTTTGTAAAGCTTCGGTACTTCCTTCAATCAGTAATTTTCTTTTTTCTGTGATGCTTGTGATCCTCCTCAGATAGACAAGTTGAAAACTCTCTTTTTCTCATTTCTACCATGACTTCTTTATTTCATCTTTCTCTTGAAGTTTACATGAATTTCTGTCATGTTTTACACATCCCATTTAAATGTAGTAAAACTATTTCATAATGGTGAGGCAGCCTAATGCAAAGGTTCAGCTATCTGTAGTCACTTCTCTATCCCTACCAGTGCTTAAGTTACTTACTGGTTAGTATTACTTATGAAACTGTAAACACATCTGTCTGTGTGCTTGTAATCAGCTAACATTTTCTGTGGTCATTCTGTCAGAAGAATACTGTTTGTCTTAGTTTTGACTGAAGCTTCACTTTCAGCATGAACTAAGTGTTTCTTCAGATGTTGCTGGAACATTAGATGCTTTGATATCTTTGCACTCAAGTGCCATTATCTGTTAATGAATGTAATAACCCTCCCCACCTCCCACTACTCTTTAGTTTCTTTAAACCAGACTGACTATTATGAATTTTGAGGTAGATTCAATCACATTGTTTACATAGCCTTAATTGTATTTTTTTTTTTTCAGATTAGGGTTTTTTAAATAATTTTTTCATGGAGTTTTGTTCTAAGTGGCACGTAGCATACCTAGAAAAGGAGAATTTGGGAGTGCAATCACTGTAAGAACGAAAAGACTGTAGGGGGTATAGAAGAAAGGAAACTGTGGTCCTGTTACTTAGGACACTTTCCTAGAGAATATGGACTTCGAGCTAGGAAGGTATGAAAGGAAGCTTTTTCCCAGTCTGTATGAAGACTCCTAGCCATGAGCTGGGTGATGAGTCACTGTGACTGCTTCTTAGGTCTCAAAATTGTGATTTTCACTCCTGTTTGGATGGGATGGATTACTGTAGGAGGAGGCTGCCTGTTCTGAATCACGATGTGCAGCACTGTCATTTGGAGCTAAGTCCTAAAGCCTTGAAGAGAAAGTGTGCTTAAGATAAACTCTTTCCTTTTTCCAGACAGCTATTTCAGATGACATTCTGCTCTGAGCATGGCTAATTTGAAGCTCTGAGGCTTTCTTTATCACAGAGGTGGTTTAAATACAGGACTCCCTTGGTAGGTTCCTTCAGAAAAGTTTGGTATTGCAAAGAATGACACGAGGTTTACTCAGTAATAAAGAAGTCTTTGACAGATTCTCACGTGAATCTGGTGTCTTCAACAGAAGGACATACAGGACGTGTAAAAACAAACAAAAATTCACTTGAGGTGTCCTCTATTTCTGATCTCCCGTCTGGTTTACCAACTTAGTATGAATTTTCTTGTGAAAGAGAAAGTAAAATTACCATCGGAATGTGCCTCCATTTCTAAATTAGGGAAACCCCCTAGCAGGAAAAGGCAATGATACTTTGCCCTGTTGGATAGGAATTTTCTCATGATTAGATTTATCCCCTTTTATTTATCAAGAAAATGAATATAAATATATTTTGTAATAGGGAAGAATACAGCAGGAGGGATGTTAATTAAATGATCTCACTTAAGCTTATTTTGGAATATCATGCATGTTGTCAACTCTGATGTTATGAGTCTAAAAATCCCCTTATTTTGACATTAAGATTATGATAAAGATTTTTCTGATCACAGTAGAATCAGAATCTGTCCTGAGGTGTTTGAGGCTGACAGTTTATATTTGTTTCTCTAAAAGAATAGTTATACACTACGTAGTACACTGACAGTAATACATTGCTATGATAGAGCAAAAGGACAGTGTATAAATCCCCAAAAGATTCTATCTACTCCAAACCTTTAAAAAAAAAAAAAACCAACCAAAAAACTAAATGCAAAAAACTTTGCACTCAATGAGTCTAAATGTAGATTCTGGCTTCTTAATCAGAATCTTTAATTATTTATCTTTCTGCTGTGGAAAATTCTTGTTTAATGTAAAAATCTGTATAAATTCTTGTTGTGTTTGTTGTGATGTCAATGCAGACATTTCAAATATTAAAGAAAATTCTTGCTTGAAATGTCTTTAGAATCACCTTAGAGTTTTGGAAATGTTAAGCTTTGGAAGGTTAAGATCACAGATCCTCTAGGGATCATAGAACATTCTTCTGGTAAAGTTTAGTTTTTAATAACGTGTTAATTTGAATTAACCCAATATTTCCACTTGAACATAGATGAAGAAATTCATGTAGATAAAGAAAACTGTTGGCCAAAGTACATAAAATTTTATGGTACAAATTGCTGAACTGTATTCCTTGGAATAGTTGCTATGGAAATTCTTTTTTTGCTGGGTTTTTGTTATGTATGAAATGAGGCGTTTAAATAACAGAAGAAATTACAGACAAAGTTTGAAAAATAGCAGCAAACCTTTTAGTAGAAGCATTTAGAATAATCATTGAATTTTAGGTTGCCTAGCCCTGTCCCATTCCTTTTTGCTTTATCTATTCTGTTCACAAATTGATTATACGCTTCAGTGTTAGTGGTATAATAGGTTATTTTCCAGGAACATTAGGCTAAATAGAATAGCTAGGCCATATTAGATATTGGCTTTTTAGCTAGTCTCAAGCTCAGTAGCACAGCAGTTGTATCCCTGGCCTTCAAAACAAATAGATTAGGTCAAGTGTCCTCAATAATGTGTTTTTCTTCATATATGGGTGTTTTTCTTTCCTGAACCAGATCTTAAAGCAATGTGAGATTTCTAGACCAAAGTTAGTAAAAAAAGATCTGACGGTGTGATCTAACTGATTATTGTTCATATTGCTGCTTCTAAAATGTGTGATGTTGTAACTAGGAAGAAATTTCTTCTGATTATTGTGAAGCATTATGTGAAATCCATTATTCAGTTCTGCTGATTGTGTCACATACCAACTTAGTCTTATAAAAGAGGACAAGAATGAGTTAATCTCCCCTCCCATATCTTTTTTTTATTATATACACAATTAACTTTGTTTTCACACACATATGTTCAGGGTATACTTGACTTCAAAACAAAACAAAAGTACAGTAATGATAATCAGAAGCTGCCAACAGAAAGTAACATGTCTTCGAAATACTCTGTTGATGGGAAAAGGTGGCTTCAGTAAAGTTTATGAGGGCTAGTAGGAGAAGAAAGAATTGGGACAAGTCATCTGATAAACCAAATTTAGAAATACTCTCCAGAGGATATTAATAAAGCAGTGAGATGTCTGTACAATAGAAAGGGAATGGGAAACAGGAAAAAAAAAAGTGTCCTTCAAAAAGATTAAGGGTTAAATAATGCTTGAGAATTTTTGGTGCTTTAGTTATGTAGCATCATCAGTCTTACATTCCTGCTGAAGACAATAGTGAAAATTGCTAATGGTTTCAATAGTACAGGTTTGGAGCCCATATCATTATATCTGAGGGGAGGATAAAAAGTCCCCAGTTTTTTGAGATACCTTTTTGTCTGACACACTCATTTGAATTGTCAAGCTACTGATGAATGCTATCTGAATCTGCAGCACTTGGGTCATAATTATAACTTAAATGTGGTGGATTGACTGCAGGATCAGCAAGTATAGCCTAAAAAGAAAACTAAGGTCATTTCAAATAATCTAAAGAATGATAAAGTATAATTTGAGACTTGATTCTCATGTTTGTCATTAGTCTCATGATAAAAAGTCTGGAAAAAAATCCAGTTCAAGTCTGGTTAGTCTTTGAAATTTGTATACTTTGTAAGTGATCAGATTTTTTTGAATTTTATTTTGCCAATATTTTTAATAAATCTACTGAGATGGCATGGCTCAGAAGATTAATAAATTGTATGCATTGTTACATTTATTGCCATTAAATGGGTCATTTATTAAAAGGGTGATACATTTAAATGAATAAGAGTATCTCAGAACAAATATAGTTTCCAATTTTCTGGTGCTTCCAAATTGATTTTACTAGTGGAATGTTATCATAAAACAATTGGTGCTAGCTTTCTTTGTTATGAAAAAAATATGGCGTATTAGAGAAGTTGAGTTATACAAAGGTTTAGATGTTTAGGATGCCTGAAATATAATGAAAAGTAATCCTAATATGGGTCTCCTTTAGTTTCTGGATGAATGAGATGTTGGTTCTTTCACATGACTTGCATCCTCTTACTGTGAGTACACCAAAGTTTCATTCTAAATTTTATGAATTCTATTTTCTTGCATAATACAATACCTGTAAAGCTGTATGGTTCTGAAATCATAATTTTGAATGTCTCACAATCACAAAAATTTTTTTTCACTACTTTGAACGGGAGGAAATGCTGTATTTGTTTATTGCAAGGAAAGAGAATGGTGCAGATGAGGTGACATCTTCAAGTTACTAGAATAATCTAAAGCTGAGGAAAGATTTGAAGCAAAATATTGTGGTTTATAATCCAGTTCTGTGTCAGTTACACTGCAAAATATCTAACATAAATCCAGAAGGAAAATTTTCCCTGTTGGAGCTTGCTTTCAGAAGGCCTCTGAGGCAGTGTGAGGTGTATGAGCGATTCTGCTAGTAACAGCTCTCTGCAAGCTTCTGGCATTGATCAGGGTGAGGAATCCTGATCTGGGATGCCTCTTTGTCTGCGGGCAACTCTGGAGTTGCATGGTCTACAGATAATCACCATGATGTATTATACTTCTGTCTACAATGACTTCCATCTACGAGTAGATTGGCTTGATCTTGCTGTAGTTGCAGCCACCTCTTGTTAATAGTGTGCGCTAATATTATTCTTGGCTGAAAAGTTTGGGCAGCACTGAACGGAACAGTCATAGAAAAGTGGAGTTAGTTTCTTGGATGCAGTCATGACCATTATTGCAATTTTCTGTGTTAATCAACACAGTTTCGTGAATTGCATCGCTAGCATCCAAACCTGTCACTATCTTTAGACAACCAGGCTCACTGGTGTAATCTGTAGGACGGATACTTTACGAGTGATGGTCCCAGAAGGATTTTATAAATAACTGCTACTTCACTGTGAGGTGATATCTGTGACTGGCATTAGTGGCATAATTCAAAGTTATGTATTAATGTGGAGGTTCTGCAGTGAAATAAATGTTCCTGAAAGGTCAAATTGAATGTATGCAGTCAGGTCTGGCCCTGTTCCCAGATTTTATGAATGAAAACATAATATTGAGCTTGTAAAATCATATCCTTTCTCTTTTAGTGGGTAGTAGCCCTTTTAGCATACTTCCTTTAGAATTTGTAAATGCTTGTGTAATCTGGTGTGAAAAATGAGGTACTTTGCTGTTCTGTTTCCTTGGGTACAAGATTGTCCTCTGTGTGGTCCTTACTTCAGATGATTGCTTCTTTTGTGTTATATAGTGAATGCCATTATAACATTTTGGCATGACTAAGCATATGTGTATCCATGGCTGATACTGAAATCCTAAACCGTGCTTGGATATCTCCTTGATACCTACTTCTTAGGCTGCAAAAGAAAGCAAAAAACTCAGCAGGTATGTTGGGAAAAAATAATGCATTTTGCTGCGGTACGAGAAAATAGCTCGGTAGTTTCTGTAGGAGTTACACAGCATAAGGCAAAGCTGAAGTGGTTTATAATACTGGAGCTCTAAGTGAAATATATATATAACCTTGGTTTGTCCTGCTTATTATTTTATGAAGCTTAGCTTTTTTTCTCCCCTAAGACCTTTCATGAAAAAATTCAAAAATCATAATGTGGCTGTCAATGGGAACTTAGCTTTTCATCTAGCTTTTCTAGAGTTTCTGGCATATTGTAACTACTTTTCTCTTCCCATTATAACCTTCTGAAGTAAATAGTCATTAGAGAACCTGGCTCTATATTTTACTTATAAAGCATTTTATCATGTACGAATGTGCTGGTTTCAGTCAGGAAAGAGTTGATTTTCTTCACAGTGGCTGGCATGAGGCTATGTTTTTGGATTTGCCCTGAGAATAGTAATGATAAAGTGTTTGTTAGTTAGTGCTGGGGAATGCTTGCACCAAATTCAAGGTCTCTCTCGATTTCTGATACTTGCTGTGTTCCCAACTTTCTCATTGCAAGCCATATGTGGGAACACACAGTTCAGACAGCTAACCCAAACTAGGAGAAATACAAGTAGTATTTCCTTCCACAGCATGTTCTGCTTGGTACAGAAGCGGGGAGTGGGCCAGGGGGCTATAACTCTTTTTGCTAACTCCTGTGCTGGTTCCTTAGCTCCTTTTTTAGCTGCTTTGCTAACTCCCTCACTTGCTTGTTCATTAATAAGTTGGTGGGTCGTTTGGCTTTCCTAGTCATGCTATTGCTCGTGGTTAACAATGGTATCGTATATTTTATTTTCTATTGTATTAACTACTTACTAGTAGTAGTATTGTTAGTATTATTAGTATCACTATAATATTTATATTCTATTATTAAATAGTTCTTAATTCAATTTTACAAGCTTCCTTGTCTTTTTTTCTCCAGTTCTCCTCCTCCACTGGAGGAGGCTGGGGAGGTGTGCGAGCAGGTGTGTGCCAATACCCAGTTTATTTAAAAAAAAAAAATAAAAAAAAATGCGGCTTACAAAATTTAGCTATGGCATCAGTATGAAGGCAAGT
Source organism: Eurypyga helias (assembly GCF_000690775.1). Classification (NCBI taxonomy): domain Eukaryota; kingdom Metazoa; phylum Chordata; class Aves; order Eurypygiformes; family Eurypygidae; genus Eurypyga; species Eurypyga helias. The sequence goes on along the minus strand of NW_010252075.1, from coordinate 49,796 downwards.
CTGTGTTACGTGGCTGGAGGATTCCACAATGCCTGCTGGATTCATTAATCAAACGTATTTCCTTATTCTCTTGATAAAGATGAAACTCTTGAAGTAATATGTCTGTCTGAACAAATACTCTTTGTAGGTTCTGTTTTCACATCTCTTTCACACTGATTATGCCGAACACTGGTAGTAAGCTGGAACACATTTCAAGATGAGATTCAAAGGACAAAGTGTAATTGCCCAGTTGGCAGATGGCGCTACTCATTTCCTAGATGGGAAGTGGTGATATGCTTTTGGTCTGAAAAAGGTAGAGATTGTCATCACTTGGGACTCTGCTTGGACAAACATATTAATCCAACATATTAACATCGTGGTCATACCAGGCATAGATCCTATTCTGCTGGACTGAAATGTAAACCATGCCATAATTTTTTGATATTTAGTACTCGGTATTGTTTGTACAAAGGAAAAAAACTTGGTTTTCTCCTTCTCTCCCTTGCCTTCAACCAGGTTCATCTCGGATGTATGTTTTTTCCTTTTCTGTTTTACACCACAAGGGAAGATTAAGAGTAAGAGTTCAATAAGAGAAGATTTCAGTGATTTGAAGTGGAAGAATGCTATGCCTTTTACTTTGTATTAGTGAAATTGGAAGTGTCATTCAGCCTTTTCTGGAAATTAATTGAATCTTTTAGGCTGGACAAGATCTTTAAGACAATCAGTTCCAATCATCAATGTAGCACTGCCAAATCCACCACTAAACCATGTCCCTGAGCAATACATCTACATGTCTCTTAAATACCTCCAGGGATGGTGACTCCACCACTTCCTTGAGCAGCCCGTTCCAATGCCTGACAGCCCTTTTGGTGAAGAATTTTTACCTAATATCCAATCTAAACCTCCTCTGGCACAACTTGAGGCCATTTCCTCTTGTCCTGTCACTTGGGAGAAGAGACCAACCCCCACCTCTCTGCACCCTCCTTTCATGTAGTTTTAGTGAGCCATAAGGTGTCCCCTCAGCCTCCTCTTCTCCTGTCTGAACACCCCCAGCTCCCTCAGCTGCTCCTCACAGGACTTGTGCTCCAGACCCTTCCCCAGCTCCGTTGCCCTTCTCTGGACATGCTCCAGTACCTCCATGTCTTTCTGGAAGTGAGGGGCCCAAAATGAACACACTATTTGAGGGGCGGCCTCACCAGTGCCCAGTACAAGGGGACAATCCCTGCCTTGTTCCTGCTGGCCACACTGTTCCTGATGCAGGCCAGGATGCTGTTGGCCTTCTTGGCCACCTGGGCACACTGCTGGCTCATATTCAGCTGCTGTCGATAAACACCACCAGGTTATTTTCTGCCAGTCAGCTTTCCAGCCCCTCGTCCTCAAGCCTGTAGTGTTGCAGGGGGTTGTTGTAACCCAAGTGCAGGACTTGTCCCATCAATCCATGTGGTCCATATCTCTCATCTCTCTTAAAACCATTCCTGCCCTCAAGCAGATCAACACTCCCACCCAACTTGGTGTCATCTGCAAACTTACTGATGTGTACTCGATCCCCAGCCATTGCCCTCAGGTTCATGAGTTAATTATCGAATTGGGTAGAAGTAATGTTATATATGAAACAGCAGAATTCTGCCCTTCAATTACTGTATAAGAGCCTAGGAGAAATTATGTAGTTTTTCAGTTCAAGTAATGGAAGACCTTGGTGAGGCAAGTGAGGACAATTTAAAAAATTGGTTCAATATCAGGAAGCATATATCTCTTCAAAGAGCTAACAAAGTCCTCCAAAACATATATGCTTTTGTCTGGAGGAGGATATGCAGACCAGAATATATGCAAATATTAGATTTAAAGGTAATTTGTGTAAACTGATGGTCTAACACTGCTAATAATTGGAATTTATGTATGTGCTGGCATATGGGAAAAACTAATTAACCTCTTGTGCCTAATTGTGCATAATAGGAAATGGTATTTTATAGGCAAATGCACGAAGAACTCATCAGATGCTTGTAAATAGGAGCCATGATTCAGAATTTTTTGATTCAGGCTTCTGTATAGTTAGGTGCTACAATATTCTGTTGGATCAGCAATGTGCAGCGTTAAACTTTCTATGTACTACATGAAAAAATCCTGTGTAACAAATCCCATTTCAGCTTGAATTGTGTGGCTTGGCAAGTCTGACTGAGTCAGGTCCTTGTGAGAGGTGAGATTAGAAATGGACTGTGGTGCTATCAGTTCTGACTGGAAAACCAGTAGACACTGGAAAGCTGAATGTGGGCAGCAGGAAAGGCAGGTAACGGGTGGAACTTCCCCAAACAACATCACTTTCTTAGAACTGAAATTACTTTGAAATTTGATTGACCAGCAGTCAGGAAATTTCAGATTTTGAATGCAAAAACAGAATCACGAGTGAAAATATTTATATACAATTTTAAAACTGTTACGTGTAATTTTATACTTAAATGCTTTGAATTACTACATTTGAGGGGAAGGTGTTAGTGCATAAATGCTTGATAAATAAGTTAGTGCTCCTTCTTGTTTCACAATGAAAGGCACAAAAATATTGTACTGTGTTACATTAAAAAGTTGGATTTGTACAGTTTTGTATTCCTAATAAAACATCCATATATTATGTTCTGTGGTGAATGTGGAAATTAAGAGTAACTTGTCAAATTGATCTTTTTAATTTCAGGAAGAACTACATATGCTTTTCTTTTTCTTTATTTGGAAATAATAACTTGAATTTCCCAGCTGTATTTAAAATACAGCTACCTTTTTCTCTGTTTTATACTTGGATGGGGGATTAAGAATAAAGAATGAGACAAAATACTTCCTAAAATAGCAATAGTCAACCACAGAAATACTCTCTTACAAGAAGGTATATGAAATATTCAGTATATAACTGCAGATTTCAATACATTTTTAGCTGTTATTTTAAGCTGTAGCTTACAACAACAGTAGAAAATTATACTATGGTCCTTTGAGACAGTATAATGTATGAGATGCATTTGTCGCTGGGGAGCTGACAAGGACAGGATATGAAAAGAAAAAATCATAGCCATAGGGAATTGAAGTGACAAAGAAGACAATTTATGTGATTCAAACAGGACAATGTAAAAGGTTGTTTCAGAGACCAAGGTCAACTGTGTACAAAGCTTATTCTGACAATGTTACATTTAAATTAATTAAGTTTATTTAAATGGAACTGGAAATAGCTGGGTTGTTACGGGGTATGGCTTTTATGTGGCCAGGGTAAGGTGAGCTACTTTTAATTCCTTTCAGTTGCTAGTAAAATGACACAGATTATCTTAAGGCATTCTAAGAGAATAGATCTATGAATGATGAATAGTTAAGTCTGAATGAAAGTAAGACACAGCAGCGGTGATTAAGACATTGATTGTACCAAGAATATTTAAGAAAATGTCATTCTTTCCCTTTTCAGACACTTGTATCACTGATGACAGGATCAAAATTAATGACATAAAATAATCTCTTTAGATTTCATGCTTTCTTCTCCGACACGAATACCATGTTTCTAAACAATATATGTAGCATCAAAAATATTAATGAAAAGAGATATGTTTGTGGTTCCCAATCTGAAGAGAATTGAATAGAAATAGCAAAAGGTGACATTGTAACTATAAAAGAGAAGATGAATGCTGAAGGTCTGTTCCCTTTAGGTCATCATATTCTGGGGGCCAATGCTCCTTTTTTCTTGAGATGAGTACAAATGAGAGGAAAGACTAAGAAATGTCATAAATTATGCCAGTCTTCCCAAATAAGTGATATTAAGATGTCTGATAATGTGAGATATTTACCATAATGGCATTATTTGATATTCTTGAACTCAAGCTTTGAATGTGATATTTAGTGACAATAGAAGTAAAAAGATAAGCTTTTCCTCTTTGTAATTTTTACTTTTATTTATTATTTTGTTAAGAAAAAGAGTAAGTACGGTAAAATCCCATATGGCTCAATATATAATAGGGCACACATATTTCTGTGATAGTCCTGGCAAAAAGCCTCTAGATCATAAATCTTATTTCTAAAATTACAGTGTGTAGTTATAGATTTCAAACCTCTGTTTCTGTAAACAGACATTGCTATTTAGAGATAGGAGAGATAATGGTAGATTTCCGGGTTTAGCATTTTGTATGAATCAGTAATATACTCTATAAAGTGGCTTAAATTTTGCATAAATTAATAGGTTAGATTAATTTATGGATTTGATTAAAGTGGTCTTTCTTGTAATTAATTATATTGTTACAAGGCTTACATAGCTAACATTTAGGATTCGTTAATATTTTAATTTACTTTGCTTACTTGCAATAATCTAGTGAAATTATCTAGAACCATTTTTTTTTTTCTCCCAAAATTGCATCAGCAGTTAGCAATCCTTGCTTCAAGTTGCCTTAGGATGCCAACTGCGTGGTGATGTTCCCTAATTCATATCTAACACTTGCACAACAACGAATTTCAAAGGTACGGAAGGTTCAACATTTTTAATTTATGATGAACTTCTAAGGAAGCTGAAAGATTAGTTGGAATGAAATGATAGAAAGAAAAAAAAAATGGGTTAACAGCCAGTAAATTCCTGGTGCTACTGCTCTTGGAAAGTTTTAATGTCATAGATGCTGTCACGAGAGAGAACTTAATGGAGAGGTGAATAAAAAGAAATGGATGGGAGGATTTCTTGTTTTTTGGGTTTGGGGTTTTTTTTTTTGGTGCTAGAAAAATTAGGACAGTTGTAGTTTATTGGTATCTTTTTGATTATAGTGTATTTCATATGTTAGAAGTTAAATTGTAAAAAAAAAAAGGTGTTTACTTTTGAAACAGTTTATTAAAAAGAAATCATAGGGAGTAATTTGGTAGTAGTAGTTCTGTATTTGGAGAAAAGCAATGTCTTTTACACTAACATTTTAGTAGATGACGAAAGACAATCACGAGAGTCTTCAAGAAATGAAGTGGAATGTTTAGTGCTGAGGCATCTGTTTGATTTGTCAAATTATATTCAGATATTCTAATGGGATACTTCTCTATCCATGACACACAGAAATAATAATAAAAAAGTTTCAAAAGTAAAGCATTTTCTTAATAATAACTGGTTTCAGGAGAGTTTGCCCGTATTACATTAAACATTCATACCAGTAATTAATTTTTTTTAAGTTCATTTCTGTGATCTAAGGAAGTAATTAAATGCTGTTAAATAGAATCCTATTTCTTGGAATTAGTTCAGTTTCTTTTGAATTTTCTCATTAGCTACTGTCTTACCATTAACTGTGCAAGATCATAATGGCTTAAAAGTAGTGTAGAGGATTTAGACCTATATTGCTTCTTTTCAGAGTGTGTGAACTATGGAAGGTCCTTTAAAATCTGGGACTAGAAAAGGGACTAACTGCAGAAAACAATGTGAATATTTGATAGAACGTGACGTTTTCCTTTCAAACTAAAAGACTAGTTAAGGAGCTCATCAACCTGAAATAAACTAAGAAGGGATCTTTATATTTTGTTTCTAAAACAAGACACAGAGGGAGAAGGGCACATGCATTACCTCTATGGACAACACAAAGAAAAGGGTCCTTGTCTTGACTGATAAATAGGTCATGTCTACATCTACATGGTCTACATATATGCCATCTCTGATGAGCTTTCTCTCTTTTGGCACCAACAGCCCATAAGGCATTGTCTGAACCTCAGTCTTGACTTGTAGTGTTTTGAGAGCTATTGAGAGCAGTGTGACTGTATCGTGTGTAACTTACTGCTGTGTCACCATCGGTTCTACGCTTGAGCTATTCTCTGTGCCTGTCATTCTGAGTACTGATTCCTCACTTCGAGGAACATTGTAGATCTGTGATATGAAGTCATTTTCTTCAGTGCCTGTGTGCTAAGCTGGATGATTCCTCTATGTGCCTCTTAGTAAATGAAGCTGCTCATGCTTGAAAGGCAAATTGGAGCTGTCATCTCTGTGTTTACCCTCACTATCTACTGGGTTACTTGATTCCTGATATGCCTTGTCAGGGCAAAGCTATTCCTGCTCTAATAGCTTGGCACTGTGTGCCCTGGTTATTTTGTCACACAGCAAGAGGAAAGGGAGTAGATTTATCTCATTCCAAAAAGTTGTCCCAATCTTTTATTCCTTTGAGGTTTCCTTATCTTCCTGGAGATTGTCTCCAAGTGATTTGTCTTTCTCTTTACACCAGGGTAGACAGGAGGCTAGGGTGTCAACAGTTTTAGAGTGCATTTAATGAGATGGTTGATTCCTCAGAGTAAAAGTGGAGAAAACCCTCAGTGATACTTTGCTGGACTACTCTCCAAGCCTCAGGCAGCCTGGAGCCCAGGGCTTTCAGGTCAATCTGTTAGGGTTTTTTTGTTTGTTCTGTGGAGTTTTTCTCACTTTCTTTCCCTTTCATGAATGTATTGAGCAAATTGCATTACTCTTTGAAAAGGAGTTCCAAAACCTTTGCTAGTAACTTAACATGTAGGCTTTTTATTTGACACTTTCTTTCAAATTTTTTTTTTTTCATTGAAAGAGAAAAAAAACAAAAGATATTTTCACTTTATCTATGATACTTCAGGCTTTGTTGACTGTATTGTATTCCCCCTCAGTCTTTGCTTCTGATAATGAAGATTTTTAATCTATTTAGTTGTTTCTTGAAGTCCTTGATCATCCTTTTTTCTTCTGTGCAATATCTCAGTTGTGCGATATTCTTTGTAGAAAAGTGATGGTCAAATAGTATTCATGATATGGACTTGAAATGGCATAATGGTGTTTTGTTCTCATTCCCTTTCAGAGTAATTCCGCACTTTATTTTTGGTTGCTACTCTGCATTAAGCAGTCATTTACATCAAGCTGTTATAATTCACAGATAGCATTCCTGGGAATTAATAACCAATTTGAGAGTCCATCGTTATGTATGTAATCAGAGTCCTGGTCCTTTTTCCTGTTCTTTATCACTTTACATCTATCGAAGTTAAATATCCTCTATCTTTTTCATAGCCATTTTAGGAATTTCAAAGCAATTTTGCTTTATCGTTCATGTATGTTTGGAAGGAAGGAAGAAGGGAGAAACAGTTAAATGATAAGATTATTGGCATTCTGTACTTCAGCGGATGTTGTATTCAGTTTTGAGATCACTTGATTTATTGTCAGTAACTCAGTTTCTCAGAAACATAAGAGGAAGAGGAAAGGATGTGAAAGTAAAATAAAATATGACTTAGGCCATCTGTAATATGTTTGAATTATAAGAGTATGGTAGATCAGGGAGGCAGTGTGAGACACAAGCAAGTCTGGAACCTGCAGCATTACCATAAAACTGATGCCTTCTTCAGTAGTAATGAATAAACACCCAAGAAGATGTCTTATAACAGTGTTGGAAATGAACTTTCTTCAGGCTATCAAAGACATAGTAAAATGTGTTGCTACCCAATCAGTCTCCACAAAGTGCTTGACCTGAGAGCAAGACCAAAGGAAAAGATCTACCCTGGAAGGTCACAGTAGAAAGGGGATACAATTGCTCATAAATCGTTTTCATTTTCATTCTGTCTTTCTGAAATTTCTTTATTTTAATTGCCTGGCTGTGTTCTAGTAAAATCTAGTTTTGCCAGTTCCAAGCCCTTGTAGTGTTCTTGGTTTGCTTAATTGGAAGAAAAACTACATCTGGCTCAAAGTAGTGGTTGATGTAGGACCGAATTACAGTCACAGTGATGGATTTGACAAATTCTTTGTCTGTTAGCGATTGCAGATGTCGTCTAGACTGGCCACTAATTTTATTGGAACAGCCTCGTGTTCTCTTGTGGTCATATCATAGATATGAATAGCTAATTAAAAAAAAAAAGATGCTAAAGTTCTTAGAACAGTGACTGCAGAAGTTCTAGCTAGTATAGGTACCATGTCCATGTGTGTGACAATTGTCTGATGATAACTAGAAAACTGAAAACTTGGTTTGTGGCTGGGTTTTTTTTTTTTTTGGTTGTTGTTTTTTTTTTCCCTTTCTTCTTTTTTCCTCCATGTATTTCAGGTGTTGGTTAATAACACAAGTCTGAGGAAATTATTGGTTTTAAAAATATGATTTTTGAAAAGCACAATACTATTGAGGGATCATTTATGTTCTGCAGGTGTTTCAGGTAATGTTGGCTTGGACTCTGAATTAATGCTAAGAGGACAAGTCAATTAAATCTCAGACAAAAGGGAATGAATAAGTAATGAAATGTATGAGTAGGGATATAATAGAAGTAGTACACTCTCATTTGTCCTTGGGATGGTTGTTTCCTTTCTACTACAGTTTGTTTGCGGATGAGGTGGGGAAAAAAAAGGTTTTTTTTCCTTTCTGTGACGTACTCATAGCTAAAATTACATTAGATACCATGTTGCAAACTAGAGTGTTCATAGAATTGCTGAGTAGACTAGAAGCAGACACATGTAGTCTGGTCTCAGACTTTAGAAAGCTGGAGCTACAGTGGTAAGAATTATTTTAAAAAAATAGTGGATTTGAAGACAAATAAGGAATTTAAAGAGTCGGATGTAAACATGTAGGAAAAATGAACCAAACAACAACAAAATAGCCATGAGAGACAAGCTTACAGTGCTCTCTACATGGCAGCAGAACAAGTGATAGGATGCTATGGATTAGTGAGAGCAGGAAAATCACCTGTTGACTAGATATTTGAATACACTGTACAAAACCAAAAACTACTCAGGCTTAAAGAATGAACATGCCACAATCAGGGACAAATGGTGATACTGGATACTTTCCATGCCTGTGCAATGAAGACTAACAATGATGACACTTGCTACTATTGAATTATCTTCCTTTTCTTCGGTTCTAGTGTGAGGACCCTAGTAAAAGCCAAGAACATTCATGCATCATTGTGATGGCTGGCAGCATACACTGTAGTTATTAAAGATAGGGCGTGAGCCAAATTTACTGTCTTGGAAACTGCTTTTTTTTTTTTTTCTCATAGTGATATATAAAGGAGGAAAATGTAAAATAGTGGTATGGTTAGGAAATAAGCTACAATGATAGTAACTTTTTATCCTACTGCTCTGTCTGTATAATGTAAATATCAGCTGTCACTAGGTTGTTCTCTTTCCATCTCTTCTATAAGTATTCCCTTTAGCTAAAGCTGGAGAAACATTGCTTAAGCAAACAAACCCCAATGTTCTTTATTTTATGGGTACTTTTAAAGAAATACTGGATTTTACTAACTAGTGCCAGTAGCTTTCCAGCCATATGAATTATGTTGCCATGGAACATAACTCTCTAGATGTCACTGGCCTGTCTGACCTATACCAGCAAATTTGTAATTAGCAGGACCTCTTAAATCTATATGCTTCTTATCTTAACAGAAAGTAGTGTTGTATACAGTGTTCACTACTAGAATTCAGTTGTCCTGGAATTCAGTTCAATAAAAGCTGAATTTAGTTGTTGTTGCTGGAGCAGGTGAATTGGCTTCTTTGAAAACCTGGTTATTTGTAAGGTACCACTGAATGACCTTCAAAGTGTTCACATGGCTGTACACGATTTTCTGAAATTGAGCCAAATCCCATGCTCTGCTTTTGTTTTGTGAAGTTTTATTTTATGTCTAGTGATGTACTGGAGGTTAAGTAGCAAGATTCTCCAGGTGCAATGTGGTAATACTTTTTAAATTTTGACTGAACCAAGCATCCTCTCTACAAAACTTTAAGCAGTGTGTTTTTGTACATTCACAGAATGGTATGCTGGAAGGAAGAGATGTGATTAGTGTAATCACCTGCAGAACATGCACTTTATCTTTTAACGAAGTCAGTCCTGTTTATAGTAATCCTTAACTGAGACAGTGAAGTTCTGAATTTAAAATATACAGTGATGGGAAAAATCCATCTCAGACCCTTGTAAATAGTTCCCCATAAATATTTTCCTTATTTAAAAATATTCTAAAAGCTGTTTATTTCTATTAAGATCTTGTTTAATTATAGCTGTCACTTACTAGATTTCAGTATAGTTTGACCTGGATTGAGGAGTCTGTTACAAATTCTTTTTTTCTTTTTATGATATTTAAATTAATTAAAAATCTGTAAATCTATGATACTGACAGTAGTTTTGTAACTCCTGTGTAATTCATGTTAACAGATTCATTTGCCTACTTTTTCCATTGTTTTACGAGGGGTTGACATTGGATCAACATCTTCAATTTAAGGTTATTCCATCTTTGAATTTTAAACAAAAGCACAAAGGTGTTTTTTCTACTATTCCGGAAGGTCTTCAGTACTCCACATTTAAAAAAAAAAAAATAAGGAAAAGTCAAAATTAATCCAACAGTGTAGTAGATTAAAGAGAAAGGACAGGTGTTAGGAGCTCCTCTGGTCCCTCTGTTTAACTTGGGTTTGGGTGTTGGTGTATTTTTTTTTCCCCTCCTAAATTCTGTGTAAGTTTTTACAGAAACAGTTTCTTTTGTCTTATTTGTGGGGGTTTTTTTTGTTTGTTTGTTTTTGGTTTGGTTTTTTTTTACATAGCTTTTTTCATTAGGCATGTCATCTGCACTGTTATGGCTTTGGATGTCATTTTTTACATTGGGAATAGTAGGTGTTCTCAGATTGTCTACATTGCTTCCTTTTAACTTGTGAATAGGAAACCCTGTGTTTAAAAACAATCTTGTTTAATGTGTTAATTATGGAGTTGCAAAACAGAACATCTCTTGCTCTATAGTATGGAAACTTGTAGACTTTACAAGGGCAAGGGGAGACTGTTGTCATCCTGTATGTTGCAGTAAAATTGTACAAGCTTTGGGCTGGTTGTATCTGTAGTTCAGATAAATAAAACATTCTGTTCAGTGCAGGAAAATAGTGTTGCATCTGTAAGAACAAGAGTAAAAGCCTCTTAATTAAAATAATTAATAGTTAGATAGTTTAAAGTTTAATGAAGGAGAAAGACTTGTAGAGATGATATTAGCAGTACTGCTACTGTACTGAAACTAGCAGGGAAATAGTCATCTTAAAAAGCCAAGCAAACCAAAAAAGTGCAAATAGCCCTAAAGCTTTGACTCTACATATGAAAAAACGTAAAATGTTGCATTTGAAGGTAGCAGTGGTTGATCTTGGTGGAATAGAGTTCTCTTTCAGAGAAATGAAGAAAAGCTGCAGGGAAATACAGAGGTTAGGTTAATCGTAGCTCCCAAGTATGAGGAATTGTTAATAGGATACTTTCAGTGAAAGGATGACCCCTATATGCAGCAGCAAAAGCTTGCAAAGTCATGGTTAGAGCCAAGTTCAAGAACTTTTTCAAGAACATGTTGAATTTGAGATTTAAATTCTGTATTGCATGGGGAGCAAACATGCATTAGTTTAAACTAAAGATGCTTAATACGTCTCTGCTCTTGCAACATGTAAACTGGTATTAGTAATGCCAGTTAAATACAGTGAATCAAAATAATGGGAGGGTAAACAGGTTTAGGAATAAAAATTTATTTTTTTTGTCCTGAAAGACATGAGATTAATGTTTTCTTAAGAAGGAACACAACTTGAAAAAAAGTTTAAGAAGTTATGCATTTATTACTAAAAAAGAGGATTATTTATGTAAAGTGATAATTTCTACAGTAATCTAAATGTTTTATAATGGTATTACTTTGCTACATGTAAAAAATTGCGGTCATTTTGGAGGAAATATGATGGAGAGAGAATTCAGAGCATATGATCTGCACCAAGAACCTGAGTTAAAATCATTTGGTATTCCTGGGCTTGCAGTATGACCCTGCGTGAACCGGCATCCCAGCAGCAGTGAGCTCAGAGGCTTTGATCACGTCAGAACTCTGTGAGAAGACTTTTATTAGGAGGAACTGAAAAGCTGTGTGAATACAGAGTGATTTGTGGAAAAATCTTTGTAGTACAGAAGTGACTGGGCAATGTTTTGCTGAGGCTTGGGCTCCTTTTTGGTATAGGTTACTTAAGATCTTTACTTTCACTGAGCATTTTAAGAAACTCCATGACCTTGTCAGTAAAGTTATTGATTGGATAAAATCATGTTATTATGAATAATACAAGATGAATTATTTGGATATAGGAAATTTATATATGGCTGTTTAAAACAGCTTTCATGCATTTTCATTACTTACTCATGTTAGAGTAAATTGTCTGGGTTGGGGCAATCCCAAATACAAGTGCAGGCTGGGTGGAGAGTGGATAGAGATCAGCCCTGAGAAGAAGGACTTGGGGGTACTGGTGGATGAAAAGCTGGACATGAGCCGGCAGTGTGCGCTGGCAGCCCAGAAAGCCAACAGTATCCTGGGCTGTATCCAGAGAAGTGTGGCCAGCAGGTCAAGGGAGGGGATTCTCCCTCTCTGCTCTGCTCTTGGGAGAACCCCCATATGGAGTGCTGCGTCCAGTTGTGGAACCCTCAACATCAGAAGGATATAGACTGGCTGGAGTGAGTCCAGAGGAGGGCCACGGAGATGCTCAGAGGGCTGGAGCACCTCTGCTATGATGAAAGGCTGAGAGAGTTGGTCTTGTCCAGCCTGGAGAAGAGAAGGCTCCAGGGAGCCCTTATTGCACCTTCCAGTACCTGAAGGGGGCCTCCAAGGATGTTGGGAGGGGACTTTTTACAAGGACCTGTAGTGACAGGACAGGTTTAAATTGAAAGTGGGGAGGTTTAGATTGGATATCAGGAAGAAATTCTTCACAGAGAGGGTGGTAAGGCACTGGAAGAGGTTGCCCAGAGAAACTGTGGATGCCCCATCCCTGGAAGTGTTCAAGGCCAGGCTGGATGAGGCTTTGAGCAACCTGGTCTAGTGCAAAGTGTCCCTGCCCATGGCAGGGGGGTTGGAACTGGATGGTCTTTAAGGTCCCTTCCCACCCAAACCATTCTATGGTTCTATGAATCTATCCTTCAGATGAAGCAATTCTGCTGTTAATGTTTGCTAGAGTAAATAAATCTGAATTTCTCCGTGTTTTTCACCCTTGTTACTTATCACCTTTCCAAAATCACCAGTTTACTCATGGAGAACTAACCATTAGATTCTCAGATGTTTTAAGAATTGGGTATTGTATCTAATATCCTCCTAAAGTGATGATCTTCTGCCTAATAAACTCTGCCCGAGTGTTGTATTCATAGTCCAGCTTCTTGTCCCAGTGTCCACAGATTGTCCTTAGATTCATATTATAGTTTGTGTAAACCTCCTGAAATTCCCCCCTGAGAGACTGGATACACCTAAAGTCGTGCTGTACCAATGTACAACCACTGCCACATTGTGGTACCACATTCCTCAGGGCCATTTCATGCCGAGCTGGTGTGAGATCCCAAACGGATGTCATTGTGTAGTTGAAGATGTGTGAGCATTTAGGACAAAATTATTTTTTTTATCCATATAGTAGATAAAAACAATTTGGACATTACAACAGCTAGGCTTTCCACAGAATTTTGAAGCATTTTAGCACTGTTTTTAATTAAAGCAGAAGAGGAAGCAGGTTGTGCAGGTGGGTGTAGGTGGAACCTTTCTGTTATGCTGACCCTTAGACAGCAATTTCCACCTTCTCTGGGTTGTTTATGGGCTCTTTGATTTCTGAAGGCAATTTACCCTTCTGGCTCAGTCAGGTCTTGGTGTAGGCAGTTGCCTCCAAGACTGAGCTGGTTAATGTGACTGAAAAGTGTGAATGACGCAGCCATTGCCTTTTTATAGCTTTCCGTTTTCTGTGTCAGGGCATTCCATGGTCACCATCCTACTGGCTTTGTTACCAAGGTAATCCTCCCCTTGTCAAGGCCTTTTTTCTCCTTACTCAATGGTTTATTGGCTGAAGTCTGAGTTTGCATAATGGGCTCCTTCCATTTAAGAACTTTGTTTTGTTGAGGCCAGACCAGAATCTCAACCCGGTGTGGAGGTGGAGGGTTAGCAGAAGGGGAGAGAGTTGTGAATCCAAAAGGAAGTAGAGAGCTTGGAAAAGCTCAAATTAAAAATTCTCTGTGTGTTTAAGCTTGGGAGGAGTCCTAAAGGTTTATTTTGGTTTGTTTTTTCCTGGCTAAGTTTTATAAAGAAGAGAGAAGAGTCACATTAATGAAAGAAAATAAAAAAGTATGTCAAAAACTTGTTCAAACATGTGGAAACATATATTCCTCCAAACCGTCCTGCTCCATGCTCACTCTTCTTTTTTTTAAGCAAGGTGATGGGAACTGCCCATATCAACTGATCATTTCAGCCAGATCTGTTGGAGGCTGTACTGGGCTGTCTTTGACTAATGATAGGTGCTTTTATCTGTAGAAAGGGCTGTTCTCTATTCCTTCTTCCATTGCTCCTTTACTCCTCATTGTTAAGTTTCTGTCCTCTTGGCATTTTACTTTTATTTCACTTCTTTGCAATTGTTACGTGCTCATTCTTCTCTCTGCCCTTCTGTCTATACTTGTATTTTTGTATTAGTAGAGACACAGAATGGGAAAATGGCTTGAGAATAGTGTTGGAAACCAGGCTTCCTGGAGTATCAGAGCTCTTGCAATGGCACTTAACGCTGCTCAGGTCAGATCACAAGGTACGTCTGCATTGCTCAATACTGCAGATAAACCTAAGGTAACAACAGAATCTCCGCTATATATACCACCAGGTATCACTGCAGTGCTCTGCCAGCCAGTCCAACCAAGTGGTGGTGTTTCTAGGACTCTATGTTGCTAGTATTCTTAATGTCTGAGCTAGTTTGTCCTCTGCTCCAGCTTACCCTGTACCCATACAAGGTAATTCAGAGCCAATTTGCACGTCTGTGATGTCACACTGCTATGCCCTGTAGGCATACTAAAGGATATAACCATTCAAGTCTTTAGATTTCTGTCTCCCAGGGAGGCACATAAACGTTTGAAAGACAGTCAGAATTTTTCTGTATCTGTCTCTAGACTGTGTATCTTGAGGTAAGGAATTCCATGTTCTTCATATAAGCCAGGCTCTATGTAGAGGTGTTTGTTTTGACATGGTTCTCAAGCTAAGGATGCAAACCAAGAAAGCACAGACTGTCTGTCATTCATTTTCTCAGTCATGTTAAGCCAGTTTTTGTCTGTGCTGCTGCTGAAAAGGCAGTCCTGTCCTCCACCTCTGCTGCTGTATTCAGAGCTTTGCTTGTTGCTGGTGCTGTCACTCACATGGCTCTGAAGTCAGGTAGGGAACTGAAAACTTGTGTTTCTTCTGTAGGATTAGTTAGCATTCAACCAGGTTACAGTCTTGATAGAATTTATAGCACTGTTACAGGGTGCAAAGGACAAAAACATGCTGTAAGAGCTGAACTGGCCTCTCAGCTGTGCAAGACAAGGTTGGTTTATGGCATGTGTGGTAGTGCCCCATTAGTCTGGACATATGCACTGAAAGTCAAGATAATCAATGTGTGAGAATCATATGTGAAGCATACTCTTACTCTGTAAGGTCTCTTCCAACCCAAACCGTTCTATGATTCAATACTAGTCCATATAGATTTCTTGAGGTATTAGTGGTATTATAAATTTTATATTTGGAAATGAGTCCTAAATTATTATTATTATTTTGCCTTTTGCCTTCTCTCATCTTACTGTCTTTCTACCTTGCTGGACAGCTTTTTTTCTTCTTCTCACCTGTGAAGGCTATTTTTTGCCTTCGAGTTGCACACACACTGTTGGAAGTAGAGAATTGCGCTGCCAGTATTGCCAGTCTAGTATTGCCACCAGATTAATCCTATATATTTGCTATGAGTCAGGTAGAATGGGATTTGTCTTTATTCATTATAAATGTTTAGGATCTGCCTTTCATGTCTGCAGTGTTCTGCATTGCAGATGTGAATTGGACTAACTGGAGGCCTGTTCTTGGGTAGCAGTACTTATATTTCTTAAAAAAATTTTTGGCTTGCTTCAGCAATTGTTTCTTTTGGTCATGTAGTTTCAGTATTAGGACAGATGATCTGTATACTTATTAAGTATTACTAACAATGCTATTCATTTACTTGCCTTATTTGATAATATCAAATTTCAAATTCAAACTTAGTGATAACACATTGCCAGTTGAGATATAAAAGATGTGAATAGCAGAGAATAAGTTTCACTGAAATTTTTTGCTAAAATGTATTCTTAACTCTGCAATTGTAAAAACACCATGTGGATACTCAGTGAGATTTACCCCAAAGAATAATCAGTACATTTTTCTAAATTACTGAGATTGGAACTCAGACGAGAAACCTAATTTCACATTTTGAAGAAAGAATGGATTGTTGTCCAAGTATGTTGCTGAATATTTAAAAAAATG
Source organism: Eurypyga helias (assembly GCF_000690775.1). Lineage (NCBI taxonomy): Eukaryota > Metazoa > Chordata > Aves > Eurypygiformes > Eurypygidae > Eurypyga > Eurypyga helias. The sequence continues at coordinate 33,614 of NW_010252075.1, read as the reverse complement.
ACAGTAAGTTGGAAAATCTAGGGAAAAGCAAAAAAATTAAGCTACTTAAGAAAACAGTGGGTATCAGTCTAGTCTAGACGGTAATAGGAAAGCAGAACTATTTTACTTGTGGCTACTACTGTTTTCTTCTGTCTATACACTTCTAATGTTTATATGAAAAATGATATGGGATGCCATTAACCTCTGCTCACACAGGTTATCTTCCTCACAGGCACTGCCCAACCACAAGCTGGGTGTAAGCTATGGAGTAATTTATGTTTATAGTGAAGTACTTAAAGCTAATTGTTTGAGAACTCTTTGGTCAAAAAGTCATAAGATACAGTTAGCTTCCTTTTCATTATCCACCTGTTCACCTGTTCAGTCTAGGAAGATTATTGTAGAAAAAACAAGGAAGAAATATTCCATCTCTTTGTATACATACACTTGCACAGGTAACATCTTTTTAGTCTTTTGTAATTTAAAATTGCTATAGTGACAGCAGCTGGAGAAAAGTGAAGGAAAAGATACTAATTTGAATTTTTAATTTTACTTCTTTGCTTTTGTGGGGTAGATTTTACCACAAATGAAAAAAATTTCTTATAGGTTTTTAATGAGGCTTTTTCTTGTATCCATCCTTTTTATAGTTGAAAGCATTGCTCACCCTTTCATACTGAATTTTGAAGGATATTTTTTCTATTTCTTAGTGAAGGTTGAAATTGAGGCAGTATTCTGATTGAAACAACTGATCATTCAGGTTATCTTTTGTCACCTGTATGATTGCCATCCACTGAAATTAGTTTGCTTTTGTAGGCTTTTGACTATGTTTCAGCTTTGAATGTGTTTTTTGTATAATGAGATGTGTATGTTTGAGTACCCATGTTAATCGTTAGTGAGGAAATCGTGCTTATTAAAAAGAAAGCAACTATGTCACATTTAAAAGTATCATAACTTATGCATTATCGACTAGAATAACTGTGTGAAACTTACTTTCTGAATACAGAGGTCAACTGGAGTAGCAGCCATCTTTATATAAAAAAGAAACAGGTTCTGAAAGACGATTAAACATTGTGTGTTAGAAAAATGAGAATAGCTCCCACATTAACCATGCTTACAGCAACTAGAAACTGTTAAGTAGCTTTCTCTAATCACGTGTATGGCTGTTTTCAGCATTGTAAAGCATGAAGCCTTACAATTTTTTGCTTAAGACTGAAAACCGAATAATAACAATTTTAGCATGACTAGATATTGTCAGATAATTCTGCTAACAAATGTTTGCAAATCAGAGGGGACTGAGGGCTGTTCTTATATATGATTTATAAATACATTTATTAAGGAGTTCCGGTATGGTTGTCCTTGAGCAAGTTCTTTGCTACTAATGCAGTGAAAATCTTTTAAGACTGTGAATGACTTTTTGTGCTGGTTGCATAGACTTACTAGCCTGTTAATTTTAAGTGAGAGTATTTATTCCAGTCATTCTCCTGAATAAAGCAGTAAACCTTATTTTGTATATATATTAGGTAATGTTGCAAAATAGTGAATATGTACCTTTTTGAGTTAAGCTTTATGAAGTGGATTGTCATTCCAGCAGCAATAGCTGAACTTCTTTTGATTTTGTTCACTGATTTGTTTGGTTTTTATTTTTTGCATTACTGAAATTAGTTTGTCAGTTAAACACAGCTTTCTGGAAAAAACAATTTCAAACATTTGGGATATTATATACGCACGGTATGATTTGGATCTCACTTATGCAATGTACAATATAATACAATATGATAGTTTGTCTTTTCCTGCTAGAGTAGTCATGGTGTTGCAGGTATATGGTACTTTTAATTGTAAAATAAAAGGAAATCTTTAAACCAGAATTATTTAAAAGGAACGTTTTCTTCATCAGTTTTTTCTGTCTCTTTTTTTTTTTTTTTTTTGCTATGGACAAGCTAGTTTTGTGGGGCATTGATTATTACAAAATACTTAAAATGCACCTCATAGAGTTATAAAGTGATGTATGTCTCTTAGAACCTGACAGCTGGATTTTTCTGTATTTGGAATTTCAAAAATAAAGCCAACTCACTTGAAAATCTCATGAAAACCTGAAATGATAAATAAAATGACAGCAACTTGCTGCTGACTTTGAGGCCTTCTTTAAGCTTTTAAGCCTAAAATCGTCTGGAGAATCCTTTTTGTTTTTAAAGAAGTACTACGAATTTTGGTGCAAAATTACAACATCATAAGTACTGTGGGGAAGTTTTACTCAAAAAGTTGAACAGGCATGTTGAAACTTATTTTCCAAGTTTTGGTGGGCTGACCTTGGCTGGTGTC
>NW_010252075.1:0-31294 GCF_000690775.1 Eurypyga helias | reverse complement strand
TCCTCAACAGGACAAAGGGAGAAAATAGGATGAAAACCTCGTAGGTGGAGATAAAGACAGGGTGATCATTTACCATCATGGGCAAAACAGACTTGACGTGGGGAAAATTAATTTAATTTATTAATAATTAAAATAGCCTTGTATAGTGAGGAAAATACCACCTTCCTCACTTCTGACATTTTTCCAAGACACAAATTCACTCCTTCACTCCTTACTTCTCTACTTTCTTGCATCTGCCACGCTGAGCTGTGCAGGGGACATGGGCAGTGGGGCTTGCAGTCCATTCTTAATGCTTTGTCTTTGCTGCTCTTTCCTCACACATTTCCCCTGCTCTAGTGTGGGTCCCCTCCATGGGCTACATTAATATTATAGAATCAGACAGAATCACAGAATGGTTTGGGTGGGAAAGGATCTTAAAGACCATCCAATTCCAACCCCCCTGCCATGAGCAGGGACACCTTCCACTAGACCAGGTTGCTCAAAGCCTCATCCAGCCTGGCCTTGAACACCAGGGATGGGGCATCCACAACTTCCTGGGCAACCTGTGCCAGTACCCTATCACTCTCTCCAGGAAGAATTTCTTCCTGCTATCCAATGTAAATCTACTTTCTTTCAAGGTAAATCTCAATTTAAATTACATTTCAATTTTATCTGCTCTGATGTGGTCCTCTGTGGGCTGCAGGAAATGAATACCTGCTTCACCATGGTATTCTCCATGGGCTGCAGGGGAGTCTCTGCTCCCGTGCCTGGAGCACCTCTTCCCCCTTCTCATTCTCTGTCCTTGGGGTTTGTGTGATTGTTTCTCACACTTTCTCTACCTCACTCCTCACACTGCCAGGCAGGATTTTATCCTTTCTTAAATCTGTTTTCCCAGAGGTGTCACTAGTGTCACTGATGGGCTCATTGTGTCCTGTGGTGGGTCTGTGCCATGTCTAGCATGGAGCAGCACCTGGCCTCTTCTCACAGAGTCCACCTTGCTGCTTCCCCCTACCAAATCCTTGCCACATATACTCAATAAAACATGTATGCGATGTGATAGGGTATCTATTCTTAAAGGGTATAGGAGAGAAAATACTCTGATCTAAATATTTAAGCACACAGTGGATGTGGCAGTGGCGCCCCTGGGTAGTTCTCAGGAGTAGAGGAACACTAGCAAGGTTATGGAGTAGTATTTTATCTGTGAATTGGAACAGCATATAAGCTGTTCTCTAAGTAAATTATATACCGTATTGTATATTGCACTAATAATCCTCATGGATGTTGTGTAACTTTGTTCTAGGGAGTATGACTTCTGCAACGTCACCTATCATTTTGAAATGGGACCCCAAAAGCTTGGAAATCAGGACTCTCACAGTAGAGAGGCTATTGGAGCCACTCGTTACCCAGGCAAGTATCTTCAAATTGTTTTTCTTCCTTTAGCTTGATGTTTTATTTACTCATTTTATGTAATTATCTTAATAATCTTTTATAATAAAAACTTGAACAGTTTTTGTTTGTGATCTGTAGTGGAAAGCTCTGTTCAAACAAGTATAGAAGTTCTTGTTCTAAATAATTTATAGTCTCCAATTATGAGCAGGAATACAGTAGCAACAATTGTTTAGTTATGTTTGTCTTTTAAAAGCAGTTTAGAAATTTAGGAAACAATTTAAGACAGGGATCTGACTGAGCACATATTCTTGGTTTGTTATCATACCATGGAAGACAGGTTCACATTAAAAAACAAACAAAACCCACCAACCAAGGTAAAGTCACTATTAAAATCTGTTTCGGTTCATGTTGTGATTGATGAGGAGCGTGTTCTCAAACATTTAACAGTCAGTTCAGTAAAATGTGCTAATAACAGCTACAACAATTGTCCAGTGGTCTAAAAAGAGGAAGAGGAAAGTGATGCTAGGTAACATGTATTAGTGGCATCTGGCTTTTAAACAGGTATATCAGTGTATTTATTGTCAGAGAAAATCTTTGTCTGTCTATGCATATCACGTTTCCTGTGTCTGTACAAATTTACGTGTGCTGTGAGTGCATACAAAGGGGCAGGAACTGTGTGTTCCAGAGAAAACGGCAGTAGACATCAAACTTCTGTCACCGTCAGTGCAATTTGCTGAGTCCATGGCCTGGTGCCTTTCTGTTTCTGATTTGCCATTAATAATGGGAAGCTGCTTACATAGTTTTATCCTAGTAAACTTCAAGATGGGTAGGTCTATTATTTAAAATACACACACAAGTAATTTTTCTTCTAGAAATGCTCGTTATTTTAAAGGATGCCAGCTAACACCATCTGTCCATCCACCTGCTACTAACAATTTTCTCTTAGATGTTGTGGTTCTTGAGATTGGTTTGCTGGATAGAGATGTAGGCCTTCCTTTGAGTGTGTGACTTGATTTTTTTCGTTTTCAGAATAGAACAGAAATAAAATATAAATCCCTGATTATTTAGTTTCCCAAAAATGATGCCTCTGTATGGTTCCTGTTCTCTTTATAGTGAATCACTTTCCAAAGAAATTACACCTATTCTTATTTCTTTGTTTTTCAAAAAATTATGTTATCTTTCTACAAATTATTCTGGACATGAAAGTCTCTATCAATGTACACAACTCTACAGACTCAAAGGCAAAGCGATACATGTTTCATTTCACATAACTGTTGATAACATGTTAATTAACTTGCAATATAGAATCATAAAATGCTTTGACCTTAAAGACCATCCAGTTCCAACCCCCCTGCCATGGGCAGGGACACCTTCCACTAGACCAGGTTGCTCAAAGCCTCATCCAGCCTGGCCTCAAACACTTCCAGGGATGGGGCATCCACAGCTTCTCTGGGTAACCTCTTCCAGTGCCTCACCACCCTCTCCGGGAAGAATTTCTTCTTGATGTCCAATCTAAATCTCCCTTCTTCCAATTTAGCCATTACCCCTTGTCCTGTCACTCCCTGCCCTTGTAAAAAGTCCCCCCCAGCTTTCTTGTCGGCTCATTCAAGTACTGGAAGGTGCAATAAGGTCTCCCCGGAGCCTTCTTTTCTCCAGGCTGAACAAGCCCAACTCTCTCAGCCTGTCTCCGTAGCAGTGGTGCTCCAGCCCTCTGAGCATCTTCATGGCCTCTCCTGGACTAGCTCCAACAGGACCATGGCCTTCTGATGTTGGGGGCCCCAGAACTGGACGCAGAACTGCAGGTGGGGTCTCACCAGAGCGGAGTAGAGGGGTACAATCACCTCTGTTGACCTCCTGGCCACTCTGCTTTTGATGCAGACCAGGATACAGTGGGTTTTTTGGCTTCTTGATAATTTTGTTGCTGATATGGGTTATGGACTAAAATCCTGAATTCATTGTGATACCAACTGAAAATTAGGTTACGTGCCATCTGTTATTCTGTACCTGGTGTTGGCATAGGAAGTGAAGCTGCTGTGAACCATGATCTGTTGTGAAAAGAGTAAATGACTTTGTCTTCTGTGAGTGAATGTCTTGTTTTCCTTTTGCTTTCCTTTTGTTTTCCAACTCCTTCCCCAGAACAGAGAATACATCACCAGGAAGTGAAAGTACCACTGTAGTTTTGTAGCTTCTCAAGTTGCGTGCGTTACCTTTTGTTTTTAGCCAGTGTTTATGTTTGGTAGCATGTCTCAACAAATATAACTAAGGAAATTACAAGTTGAACTGCAGGGCATGGATTTCTTCAGTGATGAAAACTAAGGTGCAAAATACTTTGTATTTTGATGATGAACAATGTATTTTAGCAGTATGTCAAGAAGTCTACCCTCTCTGGACCGCACTTTATTTTCTCTAGACAAATGTTGGGTATTGTTTTATTCAACATTTATGAATATTTCCATTCTGATTTCTTCATTACAGAGGTTTCTAGATAGCATGGACATACAAAAAAACCCATTTTTTTGAACATGTAATTTAATTTATTGTATTAGAGAATGAAATAGTTTTATTCATTTTTGTCTACTTTGAATCCAATAAGGTATGTTTGACTAACGCATGTTTTTGTGAGCCGCACAAACATAATCACCAACGCTTTAAGTGATGAGAAATGTGCTACCTTCAGATTGTGTTTATCTGTTTCATTTTTAGCTTAAGTTATTCAGTTGCTCTTTCTGTTTTTCTCAGATAAGTTAACGATCATCCCAGTTTAAAGGCTTTCCTTTTTCTGCGTAAAATTGCATATGCAGTCTGGTCAAGTCAAGAATAGTATCTCGTTTACCTCTGTTTGGGCTTTGATTGCAATCTGCCTGTGCAGTGACAACCTCCACAATGTGTACCTCCATGTGCACATTCCACATGCAAAGATTTGGATCTCCTTAAAAAGTTTCAAAGCGCTTTGCTTCCAAAAGAGTATATCTAATTTGAAAGTTTATCTTGGCAAATAAATAAATACATAAATATTTAATGTCTGTTCAGTTTGAACTCTGAAGTCTACTGCAGGTTCATAGGAGCTGTGTAACAGAGAAATAACAGAGGTGTGAAGTTCTTCCAGAAGTAATTAAAAATAGGTTGCTGGATAGCAGACAGAAATTTAATGACCACAGAATGCAACAGAACTGCGCTGTGCAAGTTCCTTAGCAACCTGTTCTGACTTTGAAGACAGCCTTATTTTGGCAAGGACATTGGAGTAGATTACACCTTGAGGTCTTGTACTGCCAAGATTTGTCTGATTCTGTGATATCTAGCACCACCAAGACAAATCAGTGTTTTGGTTTGGCACTCACACTTGAATATTCTCTTGTTATCCAAGCAGTGTATGATTTTGGAGAATGTTTGTTTGAAAAAACTAGGCGGAGTTGTACACAAGTGTTTGGGTTCCAAAAGAGCTAAACAAACCTTTTGTGTCTGTGTATTTGTGTTGGGGGGATTTAGGCTCTGAACTCATTATATATGTAGGCACAAGTGACAGGTTTCAAATGGTGGTGTATCCATTGGCTTCTACTGAAATTTTGGGGAGTAATATGGAAATGTGATGTGAATTTGAAAAAGAAGACCTCAGTGAGTCAGGTGAATGACGCATTAAAACTGAATGTTAGACAAGCTCATTAGTGTTCCAGATGAGAAAATCTGGATAACCTATGAATTGATTTAGAAGAAATTGTAAGATGGGAAGGTTGTCTGAGCTGGAGGAAAAAAAAAAAAAAAAAAATCCATTAACTGATCATGAGAACACATTACAAATGACAGAATTGCATTTATTCTGGGAAGCCCTGAACTAGCAAACTAATTCAACCTTTCTCTGGCTGTCAGAGATGTAGAGTATTGGAGCTTGCTGAGGTACCCATTTTCCCAGTGGTTGTTGTCACGTTTAAATGGCAACAGATATGCCCTGCCACATGTCTTCTATCACATTACTATTACTGAGACTTTTAAAAAAATGTATGGTTGAAAAATTTATTAGAATTTCTGTTTTCAGCAATATTGAATTTAATAATTGAAATTATTAAATTTGGCTTCAATGTCTCAGTTAGTTAAAAGTTGAAGGTAACAGTATTTCTTGCTAGTTTTGTTTTCTGAGACTTTTTAAACTTTTTTACTATAAGTCCTATAATCTTCAATTCTATGAAATTTTTATAAGGAAATGTGTAACTAAAATATGTCCTCCAGGGATACTGCCTCTTATTCTCACCTTCATGCATAGTAACCAAAATGAATTACAATTCTATTTGTCAGACTGTGGATGGTTTTCATAAGAAATAAAAATTACATTTTTAGGAAAGGATTAATGGCCATTACTTGATATTTTATATGTAGTGGAGGTTGCCCATAAGGACTGGGGATATTTTTTTCTGGTTTCTGGTGGTTTTGCTTAATAATTACATACAAATATAAATACAAGTTTTATAAAGTTATGTATGTTAAGGCGAGGGGGAGGGGTGGGGGTACAAAAACCAAAAACCACAAAACACACCCCCCCTCCTCCCCCCAAAAAAACCACAAAACCCTAAACCAGCAACATTAATGGAATTGAATTTTGGAAAACCACCAGAAATTCTCATGTATGAACACATAGATGAAAAGATGAAGGAGTTTATATATAATTTTTCAAGATAAGACTTGCTCTTCTGATGAGTTTTCAATTTTTTTAATGTCAACCTGTGGTTCTTTTTGATAGCTCTTTCTAGGTATTTAAAATAGCAGTGTTGCTTTTTTACAAATGTGCCTTTATTACCACAGCCATGCAGCAGTTGTGCTTTTTTAGGACCTTGACATTTTTGGACTATTATGTATTATTTCAGAATTGTAACAATAACAAAGAATTGTAACAATAATGAGTGATTTTGTTTTCCTTCAGTATGACAAATTTTTGTCCTTCTGGAGTTGCTGTGAAGAGACAATTCTGAATTGCACTCTATATTTTGGTGAGGTTTTTTTCCTAGTAAATTTAAGATGCCCACTATAGTAGCTTAGAATGAAAGAGTAGTATGTTGTAAAGCAGACAAAAAACATTGAATAATGATTTTGCATTTTTTGTATATAGTATTGCTCAGTAAGATTAAGTAACCTATAAGATAAACAAATCATTACATAAAATTACAAATAGTTTGAATTAGCTGAATTTATTTAGAAAATCATAATAATTACAGCTGATGCTATACTCCATGATTTCTTCTCAAAGAAATTGTGCCTAATCTAATCCCTTGTGCAATGTATTTGGAAAATGGACAGATTTTCAGACTGCTATGAGAAATATAAATATATTCCCAACCATTTCAGTTAATCAGATTTATTTATATTCAAGGAACTTTTTTTTAATTGCATTTGAACCCTTGACCTGGTGTGCTAACTAATCTCCATGGAAAATAGGAGCTACATCTGAACCACACCTATGCATGTACACCGAGGAGTTTCCTTTTGGAACGTTTGGGAATGTGTATGCATGTTTCAAACAATTTTGAGAAAAACAATAACTGTTAATGTAGTACTGTTTTCCTTATGTATACATTCCACCTGTGTTAATTATGCAGATTTTTGGTGCAAGTTGTCTGATAACTGGATTCTGCTGAAGTCATCTCCCAGACAGACCTAAGGGAAAATAAATTATAAAGGCTTAATTTTTGATCATTTGAGCTCAATTCAGCAGTTTAATGATGTGTGCATATATATATATATATATATATTACATTAACAGAACTATTTTCGTATTTGTGAAGTTAGAAATAGGGCTTAAACAGAAACTATCAGAATGTCTCTGTAGCATTCCTGGCAGTGCAGGTCGGACTGTACCTCAGTATTCGCTGACACTGGGCTAATTAGGTGGTGGCCATTAGTGTCAGGGGGTCAAACTCAAAACCTATCAAAAAATTAATTTGTAAATTCTACTTTCTAATTCAAGCTGAACTTTAAACATTATTTATGAAATTATTTTGTTGAATAGAAACAGGATTCACCTTACTTTTTCCAATATTATGCTATGTATATCATAAAATAATTTATGCATTAAAAACTAACAGGAACCTATTTACTTCAGGGTGTTTTCTTCATCCATTAGATTTTTTCAAGGAATGTCTGCTGCAGTCTGATCACTACTGTTTCTTCTTTGCCATTGGATTCACTAACATTTGTGCCTCTCTGCCAGCCCTGGATGGGCTCTTCTCATTATGGATACTTTTTGTGCTGGCAAAGAGAACCTTTAACTAAATTTTACCTTTTTCTATTTTTATTCTCCCTTGCTTGAAAACTGCGGGCTATTTATAGTATGTAGTGTCCTGTGAGGTCTGATCCTTGTCAGTCTATGTTTGCCTTTCAGTGATTTTATTCACTTTTTCAAGGTGTTTATACTTGTATTTGCACTTCTAAGTTTATGCATATGCAGGTTACCATTTGCTGGGAAAGGATGAAGATTCTGAGGGCTTTAGATCTCACCCATTACTCCCATGTTCTGTTCTTATGGAATAATGGTGCATAATCTTGGTGCACTGAAACACAATGGCTACTTTTTCTTCTGTTCTGCCACACAAACCAATATGGAGAGAGAGAAAATTTGACAGTGGTGCATCATAGTTGGAAATGCAATTTCTGCTGGGATTATCAATAAGCTTGCAGTAAAAGCTTATGGCTAAAATGGACCCTACTCTACTGAGTAGCTCTTTGTATTCTTAAATGCTAGACTTTCCATCCATTGAGAAACTGTTTGATCTTGTATATAATTAGCAAATTGTTGGTGGTTCAGGGTCACTAGAAAGTGGTTTTTAATTTATGTAGTATGGACAAAACCATTTTCATCATAGTTCAACTTAAAAAAAAAAAAAACAACAACCCTTTACTGCTTTGACTCTTCAGTCTGAGAGGTAGTGATCTTATGAAGCATGTTGGCTACATCCCTGTGCTACTGAAGTAGTACAGACTAGAGTTTTTCAAACTTTAGCCTATTTCCTAATTGTATTCTTTTCTTCCATACAGTTTTCTTGCAACTGTTTCATGGAAGAGTTTTCAGAAAACTGTGTTCTTGCCTGGAATTTCCAAACTCTAAGCAAGACAATCAAACGAATAGGAATAATTATAGTAATATAATTCTACTTCTTCTTCTACTTGTGGCCTTGGAGATGCATAGCAATATGTAGTGAAGCAGAGCTGATCCTTTTTCTGTCCTCAAACATACAGCTCAGCAAGTTCTTAACAATCCTGTTGATTTAATCGGGGTCATTGTGTAGAATGGGAACATCTAAAGGTTTCGAGGGAAAATTGCCTTTGGTTGCATTTTTAGTTGATAGGTTTCAGTTTTTTGAAAGGCAGTTATATGTTTTGGTTTTTTTTTTTTTAGAATATCTTGTGAGCTTCATGTCACTTTCAAAAATCCTTACAGTCATCAAATGTATTAGCAAATTACAGTCTTTTTCTTTTATGTCAAAAATGCTAATGAAAGCAGGATTGGTATATCATCTTATGTTTTAAAAGGTGATTGCATATTTAATAGCTAGTGGCCTTGTTACAAAAGAAGTAATGGATTTTCAGTTTGCCTAGTAAACAAATCCTTCTTGGTACCATAAACTTACCAAAAGTTTTTGACTTTTTTTTTGTGGTTAAAATAAAAGACTTCAGAATAATTGCAGCAGATAAAACTGCTAATATAATTTATATAACTATAATAATACATGGAATCATAGAACACTTAAGGTTGAAAGGGACCTTTAAAGGTCATCTACTGCAATCCCCTTAAAATGAGCAGGGGCATCTTCCACTAGATCAGGTTGCTCAGAGCCCTGTCCAATGTGATCTTGAGCGTTTCCAGGGATGGGGCATCCACAGCTTGCCTGGGCAACCTGTGCCACTGCCTCACTGCCCTTTCTGGGAAGAATTTACTCCTCCTCTTATCAAAATCTAGACTGTTTCAGTTTTAAACCATTACCCCTTGTCCTGTCACAACAGGCCCAGCTAAAAAAAATTTCCCCATCTTTCTTATAAGCCCACTTTAAGTGCTGGAAGGCTGCAACAGGGTGTCCCCAAAGCCTTTTCTTCTCCAGGCTGAACAAGCCCAACTTTCTCAGCTTGTCCCCATCGCAGAGGTGCTCCAGCCCCCTGAGCATCTTTGTGGGCTCCTCTGGACCCACTCCAACAGGTCCATGTCCTTCTTATGTTGAGGGCCCCAGAGCTGGATGCAGAACTACAGGTGAGGTCTCATGAGAGGAGTGTAGAGGGGAATCAGGTCCCTTGACCTGCTGCCCACACTTCTCTGCATACAGCCCAGGATACGGTTGGATTTCTGGGCTGCCAACATACACTGACGGCTCATGTCCAGCTTTTTATCCACCAGTACCCCCAAGTCGTTCTCTGCAGGGCTGCTCTAAATCACCCCCCCAGCCTGTATTGATACTGGGGCTTGTCTTTCCCATGTGCAGAACCCTGCACTTGGCCTTGTGGAACCTCATGAGGTTCACATGGACCTGCTTCTCAAGCTTGTCCAGGTCCCTCTGGATGGCATCTTGTCCCTCAGACATGTCAACTGCATCACTCAGCGTGGTGTTGTCTGCAAACGTGCTGATGGTACACTGGACCCTGCTGTCTGTGTCACTGGTGAAGATATTAAACAGTACTGGTCCCAGTACAGACCCCTGAGGGACACTACTTGTCATGCATCTCCATATGGACATTGAGTCATTTATCGCTACCTTCTGGATGTGACGGTCTAACCAATTTCTCATCCATCAAACAGTCCACCCATCCTATCCTTATCTCTCTAATTTAGAGGAAAGTATGTTGTGTGGGACTGTGTAAAAAGCCTTACAGAGTTCTAGATAGATGACATCCGTAGCTCTTCCCTTGTCCACTGATGTAGTCACTCAGTTATAGAAGGCCACTAGGTCTGTCAGGCAGGACTTTCCCTTGGTGAAGCCATGCTGGCTGTGTCAAATCACCTCCCTGTCCTCCGTGTACCTTGGCATAGCTTCTAGGAGGAACTGTTCCATGATCTTCATGCACAAAGGTGAGGTTGTCAGGTCACCGGTTTCCAGAGTCATCCTTTCTGCCCTTTTTAAAAATGAGTGCAATGTGTCCCTTTTTCCAGTCACTAGGGACTTCACCTGACTGCCATGACAATTCAAATATCATGCGGACTGGCTTGACAACTACATCAACCCGTTCCCTCAGGACTCTGGGAAGGTCCCATAGAGTTATGTATGTAGTACTAAATCTAGGATATTTCTATAATGTAACTGAATGCTTTCACTGAGGGTTAACTTGAAAAAAATTTTTAATATCACCCGAAGAGGATAAAATGTATTAACAATAAATAATGCCAGTTGCATACTGTATGAGCAGGCATTTGGTAGGGTTTGTTAAACAGCAACTTCAAAATAGCTGTTATAATATCCAAATGAATGTGAGCTCATAGTAATAAAAGCTAATATGATCCTTAAGTGGGTCATCTGATGGGCATAAAGTAAATACAGTGAGGCAGTACCTTTGCTGTAAAATAATATTAATGAGATGATTCTGTGAAGGATTCCATATTCTCAAAAAAAAAAAAAAATGTTAGCAAATCAGAAGGGAATTAGAAGAATTATGTGAATGATTCAAGTTTTGTCTTTTAATGGCAGACTAAAGACTTTGTATGTATTTTTTTTATATACACGATTATCAAGAAAAATAAATGGTTTTAAATTAACTGCCAGTATAGATTTTAAGACTATTTGTGGTAGCATTTACGGTATAAATAATATGCTAGAATTAATTTAAACTAAATTCCAATACGGGATTCACACCTTGAAACTAAAACATCCAATCATTCAAATGATATTTGATAAGGATTTTGAAGGAAGTACTACAGGTGTAGTAAGTTTTAAGAGGTATTATGATCTCAACCAATATAAATTTCTGTATGAGCAAAAAGTTTTATCATAGAAAAACTGACAAAATCCTCTGTCTGGAAACTGAAGCTATAAATAAGTATAAAGTATAAATAAACTATTGGAATAGTTTATCTAGAATGGTGGGCATCTCAGTGCTACCAGAATCTTTGATTAAAAATTTGATATATTTTTGAAGAACATACTTTAGGTCTACCAGAAGTTATAAAACTGGGAAAAGAATTACTGAAAGAACAAAAAATTGTGTAGTAATGGGAATTCTGACTTTATGAATCAGAGGAAGCAGGAGCAGGATTGCTTGTTTTCTGTCATAGATCAGATTTGCCAGGGAAAACAGAAAATAGATACACAACCTATGTGATTAAATATGTATGCTGCTAATGACTTTGAAAGCAATTTGGATATTAAAGTTTGTAATTCATCTTAGCTTCATTCTTGAGAATGATGTAAAAATCTTATTAATGTTCTTATTTTGCATTAACCTAATTTGCTCTGTGTCATCAATCCACAAAAGTTAGAAGGGCTACAAAATAAGCCTGATTATAAAAAGAATGTGCTAATTACATGATTTTGCTTTGAGGTGTTAATTAACCTAATTATAATAGATCCATGTTCTGAAAAGCAATCGCAATTTTTGTTCCGTTTCCTTCAATACTTATTTCTGAAGATTGACTGATTTATTTGCAGTTCAAAAAATTCAGGGCATGGATACATAGATTTTTTTTTTTTAATTTTTAAATTTTCCTTTCCTATGTTAATTTCTTTTGAATATTGATTCCATTGGGTGCACAATTTTTAATGGATACGAAAACATTTTACAGAAATATTTGTATATTTTGTAAAATGCAATAGTATGGAATTGGAGATATCTGAGCTTTTGGTGTATTTTAAACAAGACATTGATTTTCAGAAAAAGAAATTTAGAAATTTATTACAGTTTTTCCTTACGTACATGGTCTAAATTACAATATTTAGTTTCATGTTTGGGAAATTAATTTTTAGTATCTCTTCTCGCAACCTCATAGGTAGTTGTTCTTGAGTATTGTGTGTCTGAGCAGCAAATGATCAGATTTTGAAGAAATGTTCTCTTTTACTTGTGTCTTTCCATGGGATGACTGATGTTTTCCCCTTGTTCTACAGAACTTTATTTACTGTATTCCTGTTTACTACTACAGTAATTCAGTACTCATTTATGAGGCTTCTCAAACCATTTACTGCTGTATAATGGGGTTATTAAGCATATGTAACTCATGCTTAACACATTCAGCACAGATGTATTCCATACAGTGCAAATGACCTTTTGAAAACTACCCAAGCAACATTGTTCTGCTGAGTAGAAATTTTGCTTTTTGTAGCTATCTGGTTTTTAGCATAAGTCTTTTTTAAACCCTAAAAGAAGTCAGTACTAAAATATTCATTCACATTTAGTTTGTTGGGTCAGTGTGGATCAAGGGACTAGTTGTTTAAATTTTCAGTCTTGGCTGATAGCTAGCTCATAAATAAAAGGATATTTAGCAAAAAGGCATAATCATAACAAAGTCACTGTGACACCTTATTTTTTGTGAGTATTTTTATTTAGAAATTAGTTTTAAAGATGAAAATAGATTATACATACCCTTTTCAGCTTCATTTTAACTTAATAAACTGTTAGTGTGGAAGAGGAGAAACTAAAAATAATTCCTCACCTGCTAAAAGACATTGCAGACATGACTCTTCAGACTGCACTCAATTTGTTCTTCATTTCCAAATCACTGCTGCAGCACTGGTACGTGAGGTACTGGTTTGGTACGTGAGGCTTAGCATTGTCCTGTGCCATGTCCCTTGCCCGGGGCTGCTCCTGATGTGGTGGATCCTGGAGCAGAAGAGCTGTGGCAGAGTTCTGTACTGCACCCAAGTCAGGGCAGGGCTTCCTACTTGCCAATTGCTTGGCAGCAACTTCACATATTCCCTTGCTCTGTCACAGAGTCAAGAACACTTGGTTGTTGACCTGGGACTCTTTTGGCCTCTTCTTTTGTCCTGTGTCATATGGTCCAACATATGAAGATTTTTCCACCTTTTTCCCCCACCATCAAACTCTTGACACATATTCAGCCCTTTTTTTTTTTCTGTTTTTTGCTTTTTTCCCCCCTAAACTTTATCTGGCCTGTCAGCATGCATTTGGGATGGAAGGTGTGGAGAACACCCAAATCCTCGACTTTGTCTTCCTGAGAGATCTGGTCATGCAGGTTCTCTGACAAGGGAGCACTTGTCCCAATTCAAGAACTTGTGTTCTCTCATCTCAAAGCAACAATCAGACTGGGAGTCAGTCAAGCTGTCATAATTAGTTCATCATCCTTAGGGTATACAACAATATGGGGATGTTTCAAATCGTGAAATCACAAGCTAACCCTGTGCTTGTGGGCATCATATTATTAGACGTGCACTTTCTCATTCTGAAACCTTATCTGCTTGTACAAATGGTTAAACTGTAAGTCTTCAGAGAAACATTTTGCAGAAGTGAGATTTGCAACAGGAATTAAGTTTCCCGATTCATTTAATTTTGCTCTGTAGTAATGAAAATGTATTGTATCTGCTTATGCTAATAGTAAGTTCTTTTATTAGAAGGTATTCTTATAGAAGCATAATGAATCCACTGTACTGAATGGCTATTGAATATTGAGTTGTTTCCAGGGGATATGTATTAACCTATTCAATTTTTCCCAACGAATTACACATATCTGCACTCTAGTGCAGAACGATTAAGCTTTTACTACTCTGCTTGAAATACTTTAATTGCCACATACTTTTTCAATTTTCTGAAGAAGAAATTGGCTTAAAAAACTTGAGGAAAATGGATGCATAAGGCACTACATAAATATATATCTTCTACTCAGTCCATATTCTTTTCATCTGGTTCCTTCATATGCTCCACCACATAAGAGGTCTTTGAATGCTTCCATGAACCTGTATTATTTATATTTCTTATTTATTTTTAAACTGAAGGACTCAGTGGTTTTATATATGTGAAAAATGATGTTGTTGTTTATTGGAACGTGATGGATTAGAAAAGTCTGTGTTTGTATTTTTGTTCTTTATAGAAAAGGAAATGGGGTTTATTTGAGAAGTTCCTGTCTGACATAACTGAACTACTTGTTAGAGTAACTGAAAACATGCAGGTGTATTCTTGGCTTAGTACTGGTTATGATCAGTTAGTTCATTTTATAATGTGGTCCATGTCCTGTAAAATGAGCTTTTCTTTATGAGTCACTTATTTGAAGAATAAATTCACTGTCAAATAGACATCTTAGGTAGTTTCTGAATTCCACAGTGTTCTAGCTTGCTTGTTCAAGGTGTATCTAGGTTACATAATTTTTTCCAACAAGAAATTAATGTCAGTTTACAGACATGCCTTCTCATCCAGAGCATAATTTTAATTACAGTATGCACATATGAAGAATTCAGGAAAAAATTTAATAGTGTGTGGTTTTGGACACAGAACAAGAAAGTCCAGGCTGTGAGCTATATCTGAATGTCTCCCCATGTGGCATATGTATCTGGAGACAGAGATTTCTATTTCCTTGCTAGCTTGCTTGAAAAAGTAAGGAGGAGTTACAAAGGTTATTTTCTATTTTCTTATGTTTGTTGGTATCTCATTGCTAGAGGCTTTTGGTCTCTTTGTTAGGGATTTTCCTGTATTCCTGGCTTGGTTGCCTCTGCCAGGTTTTCTTGAGTTCATCACAGGCAGTAAAACTAGGTAAAAAGCTGCAGTGCCATTATCGTGGAGAGTGAAATGTTGTTCTTCTGTTCTCAGTCACAGTAAAATTCAGGAGCATCAGCACTTTATCAAATTTAGTTTATTGTTATTCCTCAGCCATTGTTAGTTTGGACCATTGTTTGAAACTGAAAAGGCCAGACCTGGTTTGAAGTATGCATACCTGCTAAGATAGCAGGGCACATATTTTTGTTAATAAGATACCCTGTTACCCAAATATTATAAATCCTTTGGTCAGAATGATTGAAGTTGTACATATTCCCAATAGTGACTGTCAATTTGTTGATGGATACATACCACTAGTATATTATACAGAAAGGACTGTTGAAGCTCAGAGCTATTTTGATCACTCAAAGGGCATATTGTGAGTGCTTCTCTTTATTTATATTTTAGTTTGTTTTGAACATTAGGTTTAAAGTAGTGAAAGATTTTTGTTGAAGAAAAAGGTGGGGTGAGTAATTGTTGTTACAAAATTGCAGCAGTTGTACTGGTCTTTAGGGTCTTTAGTCTCCTATAAAAACTCACCTTCTCCTTGCAGTAGACGAACTGCAAGAGGGAAAACTATTATTGCAATTATCATCCTAGAGCTTTTGCAAGTATTTAAATTTTACTGAACAAAAGCTTCTAAGCACTTTGAGCTCAAAATTGCAGTCTTCAGTTTCAGTGTAGTAGTCAATGTATCACATTTTATACATCTTTAATGAGAGCTAAGCAATGCATATGTTCTTCACACCTCTCAGCCTTTTTCATTGAACTAAAAATTTTCAAGAGTAAAATTTATATAATCAAGTTACACAATTGTGTTCTCTCTTCACGTGATTAGCCCTGCATTTTTCTCTTCAGACTTAGGAGAGTATCCTCAATGTGAAGGATTTTGCCTTTTCTGGTTGTGTTTTGTGTGTGTGTGTTCTTGGTTAAGTTTGGTTTGGGTTTAGGTTTTGGTTTTTTTTTTCTTTGTTTTGTGACTGTTATGTTATTACAAACCAGCAGTAGCTGTTTAGCCTGGATGAGCCAGCAAGGACATTAAACATCCATAAATCATTTATTTTACATTTGTCATGGAAATGCGATAGGAAGCCCAGAATATCAGTTTGTACTGAATAGTGTGAGTTTTGTGTATAATCAAATAGTTATAATGGTGTATTTCTCTACATATTTCTGTCAGGAGAGGAATTCTAAACCTATCATGTGAGAAACTAAGTCAGAATAAATTAAGGCGCTTATGCGATGCTTCCCTATTCATTAACAGTGATGCTCCTAATGCTGATTTGCCTTGAAGCAGAATGCATCATCCTTCAGAGTTCTGTCTGCAGCCTTTCCTCCAAGTCTGCTGAGAAGCAAGGGAAGCAAGACTGACATATTTCTCTCTGGGGAAGTAAATATAAGCCACCATCAATTGTAATAGGAGAGCTGCTATCAGATCTGCAGATATCTCTGTCAATGCTCTTATGAGCTGATGCCCATAAAAGTCTTATTAAGTAGACAATAATTTGCTGCTTAAGTCTTTTGGAAATGGGATCACTACTCCTGTGAGGAGTCAAAGTGCAATTTGCTGAGTGGCATGACCCTGAGTGCTGGTTGAGAGCTTTTTGGTCTTGTGCATCTAAAAACCGTCAGCTGAAGAAGGTACATGCTAATTTGCTGTTTGCACGTATTTGTTAATCCATTGCTCCATTAATTCCTTATTTACTACAATCCCTCTGCAACTTGAGATCGAGGACTTCAATGACTGCAGTACTTGCACTTCCCCTAGCTTCTATTTCTGTTCTAAAATCTTGCATAATCTTGAGTGAATTATTAGTAGGTACCTGCCACAGCCATATCCAATTGAGGTTGTGGACTCAAGCAATATAAAGCTGTGTAAAGAGAGGCCACTAGAATAGCCAGTGGTCATACCCACAGTATGTTTTTTGAACATCTTTAGAAAAATGATCAAACCCTTCAATTTTTTGGGTAATATTTTCTTCTTAAATCTCAACTCTGAAGAAACATTTGGCTTGCTAAAATGCTTTAAAAAAATGCAAAAACCCTGTGCTACTCAGGACCCTGTATTCTGATAGCAGAAGTCATAATTTTACAAAGAGTCTTTCTTCATCCCATACTAGAATCAGGTGCAACTGCAGAGCTTCTATGAAGGACAAATCCTTGACCTGAAATGATCATCTGATACTGCTTCTGCTGACCTACAGCTTGTGGTTTCCACTGGACTTGATATCAAATGTTAAGACACGACATGGAAGCCAAAGGATCTTCAAGTTTATGTAATGCATCTCCTCCTCCTTCCGGCCTCCCCTACAATCCTTTGCTTTGGCCAGGCGCTTGGTTTTGTCCCCAGGCACCATTCTGTTCCAAAATACCAATAAAACTTATGAATTGCATGTCAAGAAAGTGTAACTAAATAATTTTGAACTGGAAGGAAAACTACATAAAGCGTTTGAGCTCCCGTTCTTTATGGAGTGGAACTTTACTAAAGAGAAGCAGTTTTAAAACTCCAGAGGTGATGGTTTTAGAAGTTTAATTTCAGTTTTTAGCCTGCTATAGTAATTTTACACAGGATTGTCTTACTGCTCCCATTTGACCAGACCATTTCTGTCTACTCCTTGAAATATTTCCCTTGGCCAAAAAAATTTCTCATTACTACATCATCAGTCTGTGTCCGGTGATAATTTCTTCTCTTCCCTTCCTCCCTATTCTTCCTGCTTATAATATCTGGGTATGCTAGATTATTTTAAAATCATTGCATTAATAAAATAGCTGCTTCTTTTAACCCAGAAATTCTTGTGCCTTTCTTTAGGCCACACTCTGTGGTGTTGCGTATTTTTCTCTGCCAAACTCTTAGTAGGTCCTTGATTTTACAGTAGGTAAGTCAGTAGTTCCTTAAGGCTCCCATGGTAACATATGGTACCTACATACTTTTTAATTCTTTGCTCTGACACAGCTTTTAGTCTAGTATGTTTTTATTACAGAATAGGGCAGGAATCGGCATGGTTGCATTTTCATTGGTTTAGAATTTCCTGTTTTAGAGAAAATTCACAGATTCACCGAATTTTAGGGGTTGGAAGGGACCTCTGGAGATCATCTAGTCCAACCCCCCTGCCAGGGCAGGATCACCTAGAGTAGATCACCCAGGAACAAGTCCAGGTGGCTTTTGAAAGTCTCCAGGGAAGGAGACTCCATCCCCTCTCTGGGCAGCCTGTTCCAGTGCTCTGTCACCTCACAGTGAAGAAGTGTTTCCTCATGTTCAGGTCGAACCTTCTGTTTTCCAGTTTATGGCCATTGCCCCCAGTCCTGTCACTGGAAACCACTGAGGAGAGCCCGGCTGGACACCACTGAGAAGAGCCTGGCCCCATCTTTCTGACACTGATACTGATAAACATTGATAAGATCCCCCCTCAGCCTCTTCTTCTCCAAGCTCAACAGACCCAGCTCTCTCAGCCTTTCCTCACATGGAAAGTGATCCAGGTCCTTCATCATCTTAATGGCCCTGCGCTGGACCCTCTCCAGGAGCTCCTTGTCCTTCTTGAACTGAGGAGCCCAGAACTAGGCTCAAATTATTTTGGGTTAACAGACTGTTGGGTCTGAATTCATCAACTGGTTATATATTGTTTCAGATGTCTCATCTGAAAAAAATCTCAGTCATTCTTTGGACAATCAGTCATATTACAAATGTTCTGTATACTTGGCAGTCTGAACTGCAAATTTAATTACAATATTTCCAATCAACTGCTGGCAAATACTTATGTATGCTTTTTATGAGTCAACTTGGTTGCAGTGAGTCAGCTGCTCTTCTAACGTCTTTCACTGATGTTGCTATCAGAAAGATGAGGCTTTGAAGGCCACATATTAAAAAGATATATATTCAAATGTAATATATACTTTTTTTTATTATATCCTATTCATCCCTCGCACTACCCAGTACTGTATAGATCATTATCTTTGATTTCCCTGCTAGTGGTTGCTGTAAGCTTATGTGATGTATACTTTGAGGTTATATGGTTTACTATGTGATACTGCCACTGTCCACTCTCTCTATGAGATGATATATATGTCACCATGGTATCTGAACACTCTGCAAGAAGCTTATTTAGCCAGAAAATTAATATGTGTAATCAGCATCTAATTTCTCAAAAGCCCAACAGGAGAGCTTATGTTGGGTTCCCACATTTTCCATTTATGTAAGGTGGAACTACCAAGAAGCTAATTGTTTCACCAAAATGTGTCTTATGCTGCATTCATTAAGTTCCACTTTTGTCCACTGAGAGTGTGTGGGCAACTTGATATTCATAAAGCCTTTATTAACATTTACAATTACATTTTATATTACTGCAGTAACTCAGTTTTACTTTTCATGAGATTTTTATGATGTTTCTTGTCCTTGTAAATTTATTTATTGTGGTCTTAATTTAGTAGATCTCATGTGAGATACTGAAGAACTTCTATATAAATAACATGAACAGAGGCTTTTTAAATTGAGTTTTATTCTTGTTTGGCACATTTTCTTTTTAGGTAACTAAATCTATACATTTCAAATGTTTCTGTGATTTAGTAGAGATCTAGATTTAATAGATTCTGAGTTTAGTAAATATTCTATCTTGGTATAACGTGCATATATGTAAACATACTAGAATTTAATGTTATATTTCCATGTTGATGAAGTCAAAACATTCTGTTGGCCATCTTGATCAATTCTGCTTAACCACCGTAGCACTGAATATTCAGTTTCTTTTATGGGAAGATTCATGCATTACTCTAATCTGTTTCCTGTTATTGGAAGCCTTTTGGCTCCCACCCCCTTAAAAAAAAAAAAAAATTTCATCATTTTAATGCTTCATCATTCATAATTCTGGTTCTAAATGAATGTTGAAAATGTATTTTGTATGAATGTTGAAAATGTATTTTTTATATTTTTTCCCCATATAAGACTGTTATATTGTATTCCCCAGCAAAGTTTATATTCTGAAATTGTTTCTATTTAAAGAGTGTATGATAGTTCATTATTGATCAAGTATTTCTGCCATGTCATATTTATTAATTTAACATACACTTTATTTTTGTAAGTCATTCCACTCAGGGAAACATAAGCCAACTGATCAGTTCCTATGCAAGCGGTGGTGAGCCGGTCAGCCCCATCTGCAGCTGGAGGGCTGTGGATTGGGCATACTAGGAAGCAATTGATGGGGAGCTGGGAAAACACAACACTTTAGAGACCAAGATGCTTATAGAACAGGCGCTTACAAAACAGTCTTGTCTTACTTATTCTGAGCAATTCATCCAAAACAAAGAATCTACTTTAAGACTTGTCCTCCCAGAGTAAATTTTGGTATGTACAAAACTTGTATAAAAGATTAGCATAATCTAGTTATAATGAAAATCTGACCTGCTTTTGCCTTGCTTCCTAAATGGCTGAAGGGAAAAAAAAATCCCTAGATGAGACAGGGGAGAAGTTGTCTTGCTTCTAGAAAGCAGAGAAAACCTAACAGAAAAACCTAAGTGTTTGGAGAATGCCATAGGCAATTTGAGATTTTTAGAGCTCAAAATAGAGATTGCTGTTTTGTGAGGTCTGTTTTGAAGTGCCGTGGTACTGTAATGATGTTATACCAATACACTTTGAAATAAATTTACTGAAAAATATAGGTGTTTGTTCCATAGGCTTTTACTAGTCTTTGTTTTTTGTGTGGTTTGTTGGTGGTGTTTGTATTTTTTTTTTCTCCTGGAATGGTTGCCCAGCTGTTGGATACAATTATAAGACATTATTTTTGTCCAGGGTTTATCAGCTAATCCAAAAGCAGAATAATTTGCAAGCACTATGTTGTTATTACTGCGTTATGCAAAAAATGCTAGTTTAAGATCTGCATAACTTAAAGCAGTAATTTGTCATCGTCTGTTATAGGATAGTGAAATTATGTTTTAAGTATCTGTGAAAAACCTAAGAAGTTAGAAAAAGGTCCTGTGAGCTTTTGAATTGTCACTGATTATTTTTCTTTTGTGATTTCCACAGTAGAGAGGTGTGGAAATCACTTGGCCATGTTTTGGAAAATTTTCAGAGTGGCAATAAAAGCAAATGTCAGGAGCCAAGAATTCCCAAGTTTGGGGGCAGAGAGGAGCGAGGAGAAAACATTTCATGAAGGTTTCACAGTTACCATGAAGGTGTGTATGTGAGGAGGAAGATTTGCTCTCTCTGGTCACTCTTCTTCCTCAGTTTTTTGTTCTAGTTCCACTACACCTACTCTGAAGGAGTGATTTGAATCTCAGCTGGTCATCAGTAATGCTTTTTGTTAAATTTGTATGAGGGTGTAGAAAACATGGATTCTTGCAATGACTTCCTATAACAGGGACTAGACTTGACTGAGTGAGGAGAATTTGGTGATACCATATTCTTTGACTTCGTTACGACTTTTAATACGGCCTGAAATGACATTTTCAGGAGGGAGCCATGGTTTAAGCGAAATGCTATGAAATGAGTTTTACTAACAGGTTTCACTGTCAATATGAGTCAACTGAATGTTATTCTGATTTTTGCACTATTTTAACTAATGGTCCAGATGATAGAATGAAAAGATGCCTACTACATTTGCAGACCATACCAAGCTAGAGGTGGGGCTGTAAGCATGCTGGTAGACAGAACTAGGAGTCGACATAATCTTGGCAAATTGCAGATGATAATCTGAAAATATAGAATCTAATTCATTACAGGCAATTAGAAAGCTCTGCACTTTGCCAGGCATAATTAACTGCATAAAAACACCTAAGTGACCTGCCACAGTAGAAGAGGCAAGGAATGGTAAATATTGTTATTTTCAGCATTGAAGTTTATCTACCATTTTGATAGTAAATGCAGCAAGCATCCTTCTTGCTTCTTTGTGATCAGCTTTAGTTTTGATTAATTTCATTAACGTAATATTTTATTTTATGCGTACTGTGACATCTTGTTTCTTTTCCATTTGTTCATACATCAAATACCAGAATTGTTCTTGAGTTCTCCAGTATCTTTCCTATGCCCTTTGCTAAACTGGAAGGCTCAAGTATTTCAGTTAAAAATCTGTATCGCAAGCCCAAGAGAAACTAAGAAAACGGATGGAGACTTTTGATGATCAGAGATACTCTGCATGTAAGATCTTGGATCAGGGGAACTGAGCTGTTACATTTTAATTACTTTTATTATTGAGTTACATTATTCCAGGGTTTGTGAAAGGTTATGGCTACAATCTGAGCATTTTCCTAAAAAAAAAAAAATAAAGGGGTGTGAACAATCACAAGGCATAATACTAAGATTTTTGTCATAGAGGAAGCAGGAAAGATCACAATGCCTTTTTTTTGACCTTTCTCTTGTTTCAATTCTCAATATATTTTTATTTAAAAAGAAAGATTGTCAGATTCTACTCTTCTATGAAGGCTGTAAGAAATTTTTTTTAAATTTATTTTATTAAGTGTTAGTATTGGGATCAAGTACTTGGACAAGAATAAACCATCACAAGGTTTCTCCTCACTCAGAGACTGATAATCAGAAATAACAAGCAATCAGATTTTAACTAAATATTCTGCGAGTCTTCATGATGTTTTCATTTTTTCTGTGAAAATTCTCCACTATCTTTTGAAAGAGCAATTCTTTTCTCTGTATTAAAACCAAACAGGGAATGTGCTCCTGGAGAGTGTGTGCATGTGTAGGTTTTAATTTTTATTATTTTTAGGGACTGCATAGTTTTCAGGTCAGCACTGAGACTTCTTATTCTGGTAACAAATTATTCCCTACCTACTTAGTCTGAGAGCCTAATATTCTTGGTAAGGAAGTTCTGGATTCCCCCCCCCAGCTAGTGCTCAAATTTGTGACTAATAAGCGACCTAATGCCTTCTTGAAATTTATCAGCCAGAGATATATGAGCAGACATTCTTCCTGTGTTAACAGGATTTTAAATGGGAACTTTATCTTGGAGTGCAAGCTGTGCCCCAAGTCATAGTGAAGTTGTGAATCATTACAAAATGCCCAGGCATTAGCATCATATGCCTAATGAATAATGTAATGTATTTGGACTTCGGTATCTTCTAGCCTGTACTGCTGTGGATCAGAGCTCCATTTCACCATATGCTGTACAAACTCAAAACAAAGTGACTGCTCATACTTTCAAGAGCTTTCTGCTCACTTAGTCTGTGATACTTTGTGGTTTTGTTAGTTCTTTGTGTATCTATCTTTAAAATTCAGCACAGTGAACTTTTATAAAGCTGTTTTTATAGAGAGTGGATGGTTTGAAACGAAACTCAAGGCTGCTACTGAAGTTTCCAATTTTTTTGAAAGACACTGAAAGAGGAAGGGAAACATCCTTCTGAGCATCTGTAGTTAAATATGAAATATTTTTGTTTTGAAAAGTTAATAGGTGTGAAATCTTGCCTATCACTTTGCCTGTGCAATCAAACATTAAAGTTAATTAATTTTCCATTCATAACCGATGATATTAAAGCGATCATAAATACTTAACTACCCGAGTTCACATGCTGGCCAAAAACATTTAGCAAATGTGAAGTGGATTTCTATGATAATTTTCTAAGGTTGCCTAACTTGATGACCTTTCTGTGACTTCAGAAAGTTTCATTGATAAAATAAAAGTGAATATTTAAGCCTCTTGAACACTTTATTTTCACATGCATTTGCCTTGAAGAAAACCATCAAGTTATTTAAATTTAGGGTTCAAGTTTGGTTGCTAGTGGCAGATACTGGAAATACTGAAAATCTGTGTCTGAATTCTGTTGTAAAAAAAAAAGTATTTTATATGTGATTTCTTTCTTATTTATTTACTTTCTAGTCAGTGTTATTTAAAGAAACCCACAAAACTTTCTGAGAATTCTGAATTCCCACCCAAGTTATTGGTAGAGAATAAACATACCAATGCCTATTCTAGTACTGAGCATCTTCTAGGTCTTCTGAAACTCTGTATGTATTAATAGAATTGCTTATTGTCTGTCTAATACTGGAGGATATCTCTGGATGTTAATTTAAATTGATTTAATTATTTAAGAATTTTTGCTGATTGTATTTTAATTAATCAATTTCCCACTGTTTGTATTGACAGACATGGGTGAAATTTTCTCAAATTATTAACACTAAAAATAACAACAAACCTTGAATATACAGAGGAATATTAGAAAACATAGGATGATACCAAGGAAATGTAAATCTTACTAATTATTCTTAAATGGCACACCAATCTATTTATCTTTCTGAAAAGAGACATTTCCTGCTACTCAATGTGTATAATTTCTTTAACAATTTCATATAAATACTTCCAAAATGTTTGTTCTCTTTAAATTCATCCTTCTTAATTGCTGATATTGTTGAGATGTTTAAGATATTCATTAAGCTTTACAGAATTTCTTGTTAGCTAACAACCACTGAAGCAAAATTCTCATAGGCTTTCCTCACAAATTAATAACTTTAATAATTCTGTTAATATATTTGTGAACATAGACATTGCATTGCAGACCTGTGTGTCTGTCTGCTGGGATTAGTGCAGTGAGATTATTCTAAATTCCTCTTGAAGTTGTGGATTAACGTTCAAGAATTCAGCATAAATTAACTTATTTTTTGATTTTGGAGATTGTGTTTTCCCACTTTAGAAACAGCCTGACCAACCAGCTGAAAAAATTACTTATTATAGAATCATAGAATCATAGAATGGTTAGGGTTGGAAGGGACCTTAAAGATCATCTAGTTCCAACCCCCCTGCCATGGGCAGGGACACCTTCCACTAGACCAGGTTGCTCAAAGCCACATCCAGCCTGGCCTTGAAGACAGCCAGGGATGGGGCATCCACAACATCTCTGGGCAACCTGTTCCAGTGCCTCACCACCCTCTCTGTGAAGAATTTCTTCCTGATATCTAATCTAAACCTCCCTGATTTAGGTTTGAAACAGTTTGTATTGAAATGAAGGTTCTTTATTTTCATGGTAAAGCATAGAGATTTCAGGAATTTCATAGTTTCTGGAGTTTGAGTGATGATAGTTTTGTTTGGCTGAAATATATGCACTGAGGAGTCGTTTTCTTTCTTGGGAGTTGTGATCTGAGATATGGTGAAACTGAGAAATCAAATGAAATTGTCAAATATGGTCTAACGACCTAATTTAATCTAACCCGCATTTAGCTTTCAAAGGAATGCAGACAACTGGCACTATATAATCTGGAACTGATCAAACTCTTCAGAAGGGTATTCCACAGGATGTGTTCAATATTTTTTCTTCCAGTTGAACTATTAAAAACAAACAAACCAACCCACCCAAACCTTAACAACTTTTGTTAGGCGTGTGCTTTTGAATATCATACTCCCACATCTACTTCTAAAACCCCTTTCCACCTTTCTGACAGTTTGTCAACACAGGTCATCACATTTATTTGGCCTAAAATGTAATGTAAATCTATTTCACTTAACAAAGGTCTTCAGATTTAAAATTAGGGTTTTTTAATAGTAACTGTTCTACATAAATGGTACCAAATAAGTATAATTTGTAAGGCTGACATTTAATCTTCAGTCCTTAATGCTAATACTCAGGAATGCTGAGTTACTTCTAGTTAATGCTCTATCATGAAAACTTATGTGTATGGTAAAAGTATGCACCGTTTTTTATTAGAGAACTTGAGTAGTGAGACAAAGTAAAAATTCAGAGTAAAAGAGCAAAATCTGCTTGCAGTAGAATCCTGCTTGAAATTTTAAATGTAGTGTTATAATGGATAAAAATAGTCTGAATGTGTTTACCCGCACTAAATGTAAGAAAGTTAATTTACTCCTCCCACTAGTACTGTATGTTAAAGGCCAAGTTGACCAAAGAAAACTGCCTTGAACGAGTCGGAGATTTACATATTGAATGGGAAAATGGAAAGAACTTAATCTTTGATAGCTAAATACTAAGCAGTATCTAAACATTGAAGTAATACAGTCAGCCTTTGTATAAGGGCTCTTACTTCTGCTGACTAACAATGTATTGTTATGTATGCTAAGCCATTTGTAATCAGGCAAAACTATAAGGCAAAATATGCTTGGTTTTAAATTTGCAGTAATTGGCCCTAGTGGGCTTTGCACTGGTTTAACTCAATCAATTTGTAAATAAGGCAAATTAACTAAGCCAAGCTAAAACCCGGTATGGGTCTGCTGGTGTAGCATCATAGACTCTTGTTCATGATGGGCCAGTGATGTTGCCTAAAAAAATCCCTGTTGAGGCTGCAGAGCGCAAAGCAGCTTTGTTGTGGAAAAGGGGATTCAGCAATCAGCAACAGTTCTGGCAGCAAATTTTTCTAGTACAGCTCTGGCCTCAAATACAGTTTTATAATGATCCAAAATAAACAGGGTTTGTTTACATTAGGCTTTTATATGTCTTTTATTCCTTCCTTTTCAAGAACCTCTGATGACACCTCCAACTTCATACATTAGCAACAAAGAAACATTTTGGTTTCAGTCTCAGGCTGAACACATCATGCTGTCATCCTTATGGTTAATTCAATTAAATAAAAATTTATAGAATTTACGCTGATAAAGCTTAGTGAAACTCATGTTCAGTGATGTACAATTATCTTATGTACAATGTTGAACTAGCAAAATTGCCTTTTGTTAACTTCTTCCAGAACGTACCTAGGTTAATCTATATATTACACCGTATAAATGTAATTGCCTTTACATTTATAAGGGAATGTTTAATACAGCAACTCCAAACTCTGTGCTTCATTAGAGGGAAAAAAAAAAAAAGGGAAAATTAGTTTTGTTCCTTTCTTGATAATGATATTATGTAGTTTACAGCAAATAGCAAAAATGAGAAGTTACCTAGAAATAGTGCAGGATTACATTCATATTTAAATGTAACTTTAATCAATTAACATTCTTTTTTTAAAAAAGGGAAATTAATTATATTTCATTGTATCTAAAATAAAAGTACACAAATACCCAGCCCAAGTACAAATGTGCTCCTTGAAACAGCAGTCAGAGTAGTACTTAGCCTAATGTCCAACCTTTCAAGTGGCAGAGTGGAGGAATTTTTATGTTTAGTTTGACTAAATGATTATTCTTCTGATCCTTTTCTCTGCTTTCACTGTGTCACTTAACGAACATTTCTGTTTTCTTAGTGTTTCTGTTCCCAATCTCCAAAGTCTCCTAGGTTATACTGCAGATAATACTTTTACAAGCTGTTACACGTTCCCTGTGATAACTGCCTTAAACTTTCCACTTTGAACTTTCAGATGTATTTATTTACAAATTTTTGGGCTTTTGTGAGTTAATGCTTTCTTTTACATTAAAGTTAGAAATGTAAGAATTTCTACTGACTATGCATTGTTCTGAAGATGAAGAAATTAAACTGCATCCTCAGACTATGTTGGGTGGTTTTCAACATGTCTAGTGCTGTTTGTGAAGAACTACCATTCTTTTCTCAAGCAATAGATAGTAGCAGAAGAAAGTTATGATACAGAATAGTTGCATTCTCTTCTGTTGAGAGTTATGTTGGAGAATTTCTGCTTTTTTTGTCAGGCTTTTCTTTTCATAATTAAAGAAAACACAGCTAAGAGGTGCTTCTTGTGAAGCTGACTGGTGAATTTTTTTTTTCCTAATTTCTGGCAGTAATAGCCCTCTGCCGTAATTAGGGTAAAAATGTAATATGGAAGTATATATTGTTAAAGATGACATACAGGCTAAATATCTTATTGTTAAAAATAGAGCCTGAAGTCCATATCCTTAATGTTAATTAATACATTTGTTCCTTAAAAGAAAGCTTATTTTGTGTGCATTTGCCACTTGTGACGGAATGGGTTGAAAACCAACTTAATGTCACTTTTTGTGTTTCAGACATAACACCTTCTCTTTGGCACCTGCTGTTCTGTTCTGCCAATTGCCACTTACTGCTGGGAATATATATATGTCAGATTCTTTTCTTTTACATCTCTAAGACTTTTATGGCTTTCACTGCCCGTTCAGGCTATTTTCCCTCAAATTTGTAATTTTGTTCTTGCCTTCTCCATATGGTTAAGTTTAATCCAAAGTTACTGTGTTACTATTCAGAAAACTGATGCTGATAGTGGTAATTGCAAGGGAATAGTGGGTTAGGAAGTACTATTTCATTGTCAGCAGGAGAAGAAAACCTGATCTCTTTACCATAGGGGGGCGAAAAACACCAACCCAAATTCAGCTATCAGTTAGGCAGACAAATGCCGAGTATTGTGGTTTACATACCATATGCAGTGGGATAATTAGATGTATTACTCATGGTTTTGTTGAAACAAACAATGAAAAAATTATTGATATCTACTCAACTGGATCTATCTGTAGAATGTGTGGGACAGAAGTAGCTGTTAGATCTGTGTGGGATGATGTTGCTGCTCTCTGTTCTTCCGACAAAAAAAAAAATCAAGATCAGTAGAAGGAATGCAGAGATGTTTTCTGTTTCTGGAACCTCCTGGGAAAAAGCTGGTAGTTTGACCAAATCTGGTTGCTGGAAAGGTTCTCTTTTGCCCTGTCTAGAATTCTGTCTCTGAACAGGCTATTTGAATTAGCAAGCTGTACTGCCATGGCAGGTCCCCAGTGATGAAGTTCTAAAATAAATTTAAATAGCTTTGTGTGCCAGCCTAGCACAGTACCTTTTTAATGCACGGAATAAGCTCTAAGGAAGAGTCATATCCTCCCCCAGCCCACATGGGTGAGGTGGTGATTCCCTAGTGGCAGATAAACCATATATTTTACCATCAAAAGACAGCATTGAATCTCATTTTAATTGGATAGTAATAAATTGAAACCTCAGTCAAGTGATTTTAAAAAACAGCAGAAAACCCTCCCGCCCGCCCCCCAAAAACCTCAACCAAACAAAAAAACAACCGAAAAGAAACAAAGCCACTTTTCAAAAAACTCCAAGTCTCTCAACAATTTGTTAGTAATAAGGCAAGTGTGTAATATTTTTTTAGGATAGCTTTCTTTCATGTGTTGCTGTGCAAAAGGTACACAAGCGAGAAAAATTGAGTACCTTGTCAAAGGAATGGATTATGACTAGATGAAATACAGACTTTGTCTTCTCAGACACTGTACAGTGTGTAGGGGATAGGTAGACAAACAGGTCAAAAACTGTCTAGACTTCTGGACTTCAAGAGTAGTGGTCAAACACTGATGGCCACCAATTGTCAAATGGCACTCTATAAGGGCTTTGTGTCAAGATGGTATAGTTTAATGTCTGGTCATTGGATTAGGCAACAGTATGAAATGCACCCTCAATAAATTTCCAGAAAACAACATTTTGGTGGAAGGTGGATACATGGAAAGCTGAGGAATATCTCAACAGGCTGAGGAACTGGGCTGACAGAAACCTAGTGAAGCTCAACAAAAGCCAGTGCAAAGTCCTGCAGTGGGATGGAGTAATTTGATGTCATGGTACAGGCTGTCTAGCAACTACTCTGCAAAAAAAGGCGTGAGAGTCCTAGCGAACAACAAACTGAGCATGAGATTGGAGCGCAGCATTGTGGGAAAGAAGGCCGAACTCATACTGACCCATTCTGGGGGGTCTGCCATAAGCATAAACAGAAGGTCAAGGTAACTGATTGTTCCCATTTAATCAGTAGGAGCACTTCTGCAGTACTGAGTCCTGTTTGGGGCTCACAACTGAACAAGACATTGCTATACTGGAATGAGTCCTTATTTTGCATCGAAGTTGGCCCTGTTTTGATGAGGGGCTGGGCTAGAGACTTCCAGAGGTCCCTTCCAGCCGAAATTAACTTAGGGTGGTATATATAACAACCTGATTTTAAGTTGGCAGAAGGGATTTTATACAGTGTGTGAAATGTGCAGAGCAGCCTGCAAAAGCATCCTTCATACTCTCTTCTGTCTTTTTGAGTGAGAATTTGTAGGTGCTCTATATTTACAATCTCTGTAGTGTTTTCTTTGTTGTTCGTAATGTCAGCATGGCTGCAATTGAATAGAATCATAGAATTGTTTGGGTTGGAAGGGACCTTAAAGATCATCGAGTTCCAACCCCCCTGCCATGGGCAGGGACACCTTCCACTAGAATAGTGGAGGTGTGACCATTGATTATGATGTCTGATTCTTTCAAGACTGTATTTCATATTGTTTCAGAACTGAAACAATTGGCAAACTAAAATGGAAAGACTGGAATAGTTGTTTCCTTCTGGCTGTGTACTTTCATCTGTTTTGGAGGTTGTCATCACCCTGAAATGGGTGGCTGAAGGTGGTATGTGCCAGCATCTAAAAATTCCTTATTGGAAATGTTATTTTGTGCAAGCTCTGTAATTCATGGCATTCTTTCTCCAAACTGGATACCTGAGTG
This sequence comes from Eurypyga helias, assembly GCF_000690775.1. Classification (NCBI taxonomy): domain Eukaryota; kingdom Metazoa; phylum Chordata; class Aves; order Eurypygiformes; family Eurypygidae; genus Eurypyga; species Eurypyga helias. The sequence continues at coordinate 964 of NW_010252075.1, read as the reverse complement.
TGTGCTTATTGTTTGATAAGGGTAAAAATTGTTGGGGGGAAAAAAGAAGTATAATAATCTGGTCTCACCTGTGTCAGATGGTACCATTTTGTAGTGTTATGATTTCATTTAAATACATTTGTTTTGGGTAAGGATTGAAGTAACATGTTAACAATATTGGCTTCATGCTGTCTATCTACATTTGGCTTTAAAGAAGTTTGTACAGTTGTCTTTAAAAAAAATATATTTTCTTTATCTTCTTGGTAGTAATTTTAAATAATTTTCTTCATTTTCCCCAGTTTGTTATTAAAAAAAGACTTGAAGAATAAATTAATTTGATTGTTCTTCATACTATTGGAAATTGAACTCCCAGAAAAATAAATAATATCCATTTTGGGGGGGATTTTGATTTACTCTGTTATGTAAATAGAGTGGAAGATTGTTTGCTTCTGTTTTCTGCTGTTCTTTATGGGAAAGGTTTTAATTAAGAAAAGATCTATTACTTGTTACAGAGAAACTAGAGTATTAACTTGCTGCATATGTCTGGAATATTTTACTTCCTTCTCTTCCTGTTCTTTACATTAACTGAAACTTCTGGGAATCTTTTTCCTTAGGTGTTTAGTCATGTGTAAGAATGTTTTAAATGCTGTTTAGGAGAGTGCACAAACACTAACATTACCGAAGGGAGCTAGTCTTTATGACTCCATCAATAGTTACGGGCGGGCAATCCCAGGAGCAGCAGGTTCTTCTCTTTGGCTAGTGGAAACCTGAGGAGATCAGCCTGCCTATCATAAACTGAAAGATAATGCTACCTGCCTTTACAGTTGTCTGCTATCTTAGTTTAGTACCCAGTTAAGGATTATTTAAATCCTCTTATGCTATTTGCTTTAATACAATATCTTAGTCATTGGAAAAAAAGATATATATTATTAAAACTTCTAGGAGCAGTATTTATTAAGGTAGGAAATAAAACCTTTCCCCGCTC
>NW_010252074.1:25350-27450 GCF_000690775.1 Eurypyga helias | reverse complement strand
CGCCCGGCGGCCCTTATCCCCTCAGGCCGCCTCCTTTGGCCACTCCCCGACGCCTTGGCGCGGGGCATCCCCTCCCGGGCAGGTCTCTCCGCAGCCCTTCCCTCACCCTCTTCCGCGAAACTTCGGTAGCAGGTCACTGTCGAGGGTGGGGGTGAGCAGGGTGTCGCTTCTGTGGGCAGGTGAGGTGCTCGGGCCGTACGGGAGCGGCAGCGGCAGCTCCCCCGAGAAATCTCGCTGAGATTCAGCAGAGCCTGGAGGAACGGGCAAAGTAAATATTTAATGACTCACATGTGCCTAAGTAAAATAAATAAACCCACACCCCGCGATTCTGCTAAAAGATCCTTCTTATACTGAGTGTAAATGAATACAGAATAAGAACACCCGGAGAATTCTGTCATTCCCCGCCGTTCCCCAGCTGTAGGTGCTTTAAGCAAACTGTTGTGAAGTCATGAAGTTGCCTTTTTCAAGAAACTCGTATTATATTTGCACAGCCATTTTAAGTAGTGTGTCGTGATTTTGTTTATCAGTAGTTTTATTATCTGTGATAATACGGGGTAGTAGTTTTGCCTTGAAGATCAGAGCGAAGTCGGTAGGTCCTGACAGATACGCGTGTGCGCAGTTAGACAGAGATACTTGGAGGTGTCTAATCTCTGTTACTTGGTGTGCGTTTCACAAAAATCAATGCTTGAGGTGCTCTGCCCTGGAATACCCTGATAAATCAGCGTACGGTCAGTAGGTGTCGCCGACCAGTGCCACTGTCACTCGTCTGCAACCAGGCTTCTTTTACAGGCCCTTATTTGCTTCGAATGAAGTTACTGTGGTAGCGTGTTCAGTGCAGAACAGGTGACTTGCTCTGCCAGATCTCATGCATGTCTATGAACAGCAGTTTTGATTTTTTTTTTTCATGTGCAGATCTCTTACTGTCACCTAAATTCTGAGTGCAGGGTGTCATTGCTCCGAGCACTTTTGTAAACCACGTCGTTAGTTCCACAGATGTTGGGAAGCTGTTGGGAAGCATCATTATGCTAAAAGGAGTAACATTTTTGTGTTGCACTGCAGAATGATCAGGATCTGTCAGACAAGTTACATTATCTCTTCATACTTTACATAAATCACTGTGTATAAAAATACAGTAGAGTTTCATGATTTTGACTCTTCTAGAAATTGGAATCTCCAAAGAAGAGGCACTGGAAGCATTACAGATTGTGAGGCAGGAATGTCACAGTGGTGCAGCAAGGACTGCTGGGGGGTCAGGAGCCACCAGGAAGTGCACAGCACTGGAACTGCTGGAAGAGGAGCAAACCCAGGGCTTCATCATCACCTTCTGTTCCGCACTCGACAATATTCTGGGAGGTGGTGTGCAACTAACAAAAATCACCGAGATCTGTGGAGCGCCGGGTGTTGGGAAAACACAGCTATGGTATTTCATTTGTAGATTACTTTTATGCCACTGAGAATCACTTCTCTTTGTTTAGTTTAACTGTGAAGAGAGTTCATCTTCTGTTGTCATGGCTGCAATCTCAGGTCCTTATACAGCCCTATAAAGATAATAATGATAATGGCTGTACCACTGCTGGTTCCATGTCTTCTGCAGCAGAAATGTCACTTTAGGAGAGAGTTGGGTGGAGAGAGCTTTGTGATTTAAAACGTTGACCTTTTTTTCTGTTTCCCTTGGCAGTATGCAGTTGGCAGTAGATGTACAGATCCCGGAATGCTTTGGGGGCGTAGCTGGAGAAGCTGTCTTCATTGATACTGAAGGAAGCTTTATGGTAGACAGAGTAGTGGATATTGCGACTGCCTGTGTGCAGCACTGCCAGCTTATTGCTGAAGCTCATCAGGAAGAAGGTATGTTGCTAAGTCGTTTCTTTGTGCCCAGTAGGCCAGGATCTGAGCAAAACGAGTGTCTCGTAGGCTGCAGTTCTACAGCTTGAGGGTTTCAGCAGCACTGCTGGCTTAAGGAGTTCTTGCTGCCTTTTGTTTCCCCCTGTACGTAACATACCCTAAACTGCATCAGTATGTGGAGTCACGCTGCCAGCTGAGCTGGTCGTCTTTAAGAATAATTCTTTTTCTACATGATGATTTGTGGGTTTTCAGGCTTTT
>NW_010252074.1:10087-25319 GCF_000690775.1 Eurypyga helias | reverse complement strand
CACCCCCCCCCCCCCCCCCCCCGCACTTTAATGATCGAGTTTACAGCAAAACCCAAACATAACTCTTATCAGCGAAACTGAGGGATGATACAGCTGCAACACAGTGACTGAAGAGCAGCTGGGGAAAGAGAAGAGGAATAGTAGAATTTGTTAAGGCTGTGTTGCTGCTGAAGCCTCCTAGTGTAAAACTGTAGCTGGAATTCAGCTCCTTCATGAGGTCAATAGAGCCAGGTTGCATTTATGAATAGTTTTATTCTATAAATCATCAGTCTGTTTGGGATACTGACATGACTTTTATGTTACTCTTAGAGTGATTTATGCAGCAAAGTTCTGTTTGAACAGAGGTAGTATGACACCATATTAAATGAGCTGCTGCCTGTACATTAAACAATGGATGATTAATAGTCACTGTTGTCTTCTGGTGGTGTTCGGGCTTGAAAGTGATTTAGTGGGAAAATTCTTCTTTCGGAAATAAATCTTTCATTTTTGGAGCACTCCCTTGGAGGCTCCGGTGTACCTGTGTGCAAATGCTGAGATAGCATCTGCTCACCACCTTCTCGACTTTCAAGCCAGATGGAAGGTATGTTTCCCCCACTCTTTACCTTGACTGTTTCCGGGGGTTTGGCTGTTGCTATATGTGGAAGGCACAGTTTGGTAGAATGATGGAAGCAGCAGTGTGCTAGTGCAGACTTCTGACTCATTTACTCATCTGTTTGTTTATTCTCAGATCATCTAAAAGCTTTGGAGACTTTCTCTCTTGAAAGTATCCTTTCTCATATATATTACTTCCGTTGCCGTGACTACATAGAGCTTCTTGCACAGGTCTACCTCCTCCCAGACTTTCTGTCAGAGCATTCAAAGGTAAGGGTTATTGCAGTCTTATCAGAAGATATCACTCATCTTCACACTAAAGATTTTCTGGGATGTGTATCTGTTACAGTAAGAGTAACACGAGTAACACCCTGGTATCTCATCAGCTGAGCAGTAATATAGTGGCTGATGCCAGAGTACAAATGTAAACTGTGCTCGTTTGTTTGCTTTTTCGTTCCCATCCCAATTACTCTTGAGAGTAATTTGCCTTTGCTACTGCTGCTGCTGTCATCCTGAATCTCCGCATTGAGGTGAGGATACTGGATCTATGTTGCCATGTGTTGTTACATTTCTGTGAGCACTGCGTTAGGAACCATCACAAAACTGCTTTACAGAAGAGGCTCTGAGCCAGCTGTGCGGGTGATGACTGTGATGCAGAGGCATCAGAAAGCCTTAGTGCCTTTTTCTTTAACCCTAGAAGATCATGGAGGACCAGAAGCATCCGGCACCATCTTGGCATCCAGAAAGTGACTCTTCTCCTTCTTTCCAGTATATCTTCTGTTGCTATAAGCAACCAAAGCCTGCAGCTTGACTCCTGGATGGACTACAGCCAAAAAGTTTCCCAGTACCTAGTGTCTTAGTGAAGCTATTGTAAGGCAGATTGTCACCACCTCTCCAGATTTATAGACTCTGCACAGCAGATCATTCCCTAACAGGATTTGGAGAAGATGACTCCTGCCTCATTCTAACAGCTCACAAATCAGTGATGTTCAGTTAGACAGCCTTTTGCATATGATTTCCATTTTTGGAAGCTGTTATGTTCTTGAAAGCGCAGATGGGAGTCTTACTTTTGTTGAGTGTGGTCTGGTACTTCCCTTTCTCTGCCAGGTACTAACGGTGCCCTGTTGTGTTTGCTCTTGTGGAAAGTACATGGCTTCATTAGCGCAGTTACACTGGGCTGCAGTTCTTTGGTACCATCTGTGCTGATTATCTGTGCTTGGCCTGGAGCCTGAAATGCTGAAGGTTGCAGGAGAACCGCGAGACCTTCTGGTGATTCCTTGGACAGGCTATAAGTGACTTGACAGATTGCTCATTGCAGTCCAGCTCTCATTAAAATTAGTCTGATCCCTCTGTGCAGACCTGGAGCTGGGACCACAGGAAACCTCCAGGTTTTGTTTGAGAGAGACATAGTTGCAGAGAGTGTCATTTGGAAACATGAATTAGTTTGAGATCTTGTTAATAATATGAGAAAGACCAATAATACTAAAAAGACTATGTTATAAAGTATTTCTGTCATAATAAACCTAATTATTCAAGGTCTAGTAGAGACATACTGACCTGGAGAAGGCATGTGTTGCCCATATAGCCTACCTCTGAATACTCTAAGTCTACTGGTTTGCTATTTTATACCAGGTGCAACTGGGAGAAAAATAAACTAAATTGCATCCTACCTGGACATACTCATCTGATAGGCAAGTTATATAACCACCTCTACATTCCTTTCTAGCATGAGTCATGTTTATACTGTTAAACTGATTGTTCCTAAAGTAAAAAAAATTATGCGTGAGGAAGATGTAGAGGCTGGTAGAAAAGAATTTGCAGGAATAAGGAAAAAGGAGAAAACAGAAGAATATCTTCTTTTAATTCTAACTATTTAATCTTCTTTTTCAAGTCAAGATTTATTTTTTTTTCCAGTTGGAGGCCCAGGGCCATTTCACAGTGACGTTTGCTGGAGGCCTGTGTATTCCAGTCACAAAGCGCATTCCCAACAGTGAGCTAAATTGATAATACAGAAAATTGGTTTTCTTGTGTTGTTTCCGATTTGTTATCCTGTGCATTAATGCAAGAACTTGTAGATACCCAGGACTGAGTGGCATCTGAACATGCAGAGGCTGTAAGACTATCCATCTCCCTTCTGTATTTCAGACAAACTTGGGTCATCAAAACAGCTACAATTGAAATTGGAATAAATCAAAACCCCAGACTAATGTTTATGTAGTGTCTTGAGGGTGATGAGACAGCAGCAGCACTGTGCTTTAGCTTCAGCTAATACTGCTATGAAAGAAATAATTGGGTAAAGCAAAGCAAACATCTTGAGGCAAGATAGATACTCGGCTCCATTGCATGGTGTCTGGGATATCTTTAAGCATCTGTTAAAATCCATGTTCCTGAGATAGATCGCTGATAGGAGCCTTAGAACCAGATGAGTTATCTTAACAGTGGCTACAGACAGTGTGTATCCTAATTTTGGTTTGGATTTAATTTTTGAGGGATAAGGTGAAATAAATTAGTGTTTGTGGAGAGTCGACTGGAATACAATTCTGATGTTGAATTAATTTTTTTCACCAGCTTCTCTTCTGCAGGGTTTCAAATCCAGCTTTGCTATTTTGTATTCTGTACCAGGTGCTGCAGAGAGAAGTCGGTTAGCTGTGTGCGACCGAGCTCTGGAACTGGAAACAGTCCGAATGGCAGCTCTGTGCTGAGTTAACGAATGGGAGAGCTTAGTGCAGCCTGTTGTTTCAGCCAGCACAGCTTGATCCAAGCTGGTGTCTGTGCATCACGCAGTACTGCCGTTAGCAGTGTACTGGTGCCTTTGGAGCTGGAGGCGCTTGGAGGAGGGTCGACTGTCTCCGATGTGCACAGAGACAATAGGTGTTGTGCTGTCGTGCACCTCTCAGTGTGACATAACAGACTGTCATCACCTTATATAAAACATTCCACTGCATTTAAGAAGAGGTCTTACTGCTTTTTGTCGTTTGTTTGCAGGATAGTAATGGTGTGTTTTCCTTCTGCCTTTAGGTCCGACTGGTGGTAGTTGATGGAATTGCGTTTCCTTTTCGCCATGACTTTGAGGACCTCTCCCTTCGCACACGGCTTTTGAACGGGCTGGCACAGCAGCTGATCATCATAGCGAACGATCACACGTCGGCGGTAAGGCTGGGGCGGGTTTAAATCGCAAAAGAGGCTGCTTTGGAATAAACAGATTACAAGGAGTTAAGGAAACGTGATTTGTCCTTGTCTGCAAATAGCAAAATAAACCTTCAGGAATGTCCTCTGTGTTGGTGTTTGGCAGTTCGGTCAGTAAATATAGATGGATTGCACAGGCAAAACTGTTGAGGTGGAAAATCCCTAGACTTGCCAAAATAAGTAAAATTTGCGTTAAAAGCATCCTGCGGGTCTTAATTAAATGGTAGCATATCCACTTGGCATGCTGTTTCACATCATCTTTAATGATCTGGTTGGAGAAGGAACGCTGCTCTGCTGCCTTTTACCCACAGAGCACATTATAATACATCAGAGTATTTAGCGATTCCAACAAAATTTTCCACTCTTCGTTTAAAAATAAACTACTGTCTTAGCAGAGGAGCTGTTCATAGGGAGGAAGGCTTTATCTGTTTAGTCTGGCTTGCTCTTCTGGCACCCGTGGGAACCCACAGCTACCTTCCTGGGCGCTGGTTCCACCTCATTTACGCCAAGATGGAGGCCAGCAGATCCGCAGCCAGCAGGTGGCACTGGGAAGCTGCTTCTCTTCCAGAAGTTGTTTTGGCAACTCTTACAGCACAGAAAAGCATTGTTCAGGAATCCGGGCTTACACAGTCTCAAAATGGTGCTTGTGACTCTGTTTCCAGGTGACTTGCAACCTTGTCACCAGCAACTCTCTTGCGCAATTGGCTTTTGTTTGTAACCGCTAAAAATAAGCCTCCCCTTGTGCTTCCTCTGATAGCTGCAGGAAGGGAGAGAGCACAGCTCCACGTTCCGCCTGGGCGAGGCGATTGGGCTTGCTGCTGAAAGCATACCCTCTCGCACCCCGACGTGAATTAGGAAGCTTCGTCCTGCTGGTATGGGCAGCGAGGGAGCCGAGCGTTTGACTGCTTGATCCGTGCAGCCTGCGCTTCGGTCCGGTACCTGGTGGGTGACCTTGAGTAGCACCACTTGTCATGGTACAGTCGTTTTTCTTTGGTCAAAGGAAACACAAATCACTTAATTCTGTTGGCTGCGAGCAGTTTAGTACAACGCTTGGTAAATAAACACTTGCTAAAGAAGTGATCAGTCACTGAGCTTCACAAATTATTTAGCTCTGCGTGGCCCTCATGTTAGTTTTTGAGTTAGTTCTGTGCAGTTTGCAAGCAGTCTACATCCAGCGTGCGTGCCAGAGGTTGCTTGTCAGGCAGCAAAGCTGGGCAGTCGGAATGCCCTGCTGTGGTGGGAAGTAAGTTCCTTTTGCTTCTGAAGCTGAACTCCGTGTCTGGGCTAGGATGCCCAGACCCGCCCTTCGGCAGCAGCGAGATGGGAGCCTCTATAGGGCTGTTACCATCCATATATGATGAGTTTGCTTCTCCAAAGTACACAGTATATGTCCTGGGGCTTTCGGCTATATAAATGTTTTGGCGTGTGCCCTGCGTGCTCAGTGGGATTGCTTGCTCTAGCACACACTTCTGACTGTTCAAGCAAGAATCATACAACCATACCAAACAATAGAAGCCCCTAGGGATTAAGATAGGTACAATTTTTTATTTTTCATTTTTAATGAACTTTGCAATTAATATTCCTGGCTCTTTTCTGTCTCACCCACCCCCACTTCTACCAGGGATCTAACCTAGACTGTCTGTGAACCTCCTACAAGCGATTCGTGCTGCGAAAACACTCCCCCGCTCTGTCTGTTCACTTTCATTCTGCTTTGTATTGTACCCACTTGCGCATTTTTAGACTACAAGGTGCAGAAATTCTGTTAATCACTAGGCTTATGCCTGTTCTGAGCAGCACCACCAAGTTCATTTATGCCAGTGACTGAAAGCTGTCTCTTTATAGAGGGCTAGTGCAAGTCATGAGCATCTAAATATAGATCAAAGAGAATTTAGTAGAAATACGGTGGAATATGCAAGTTGGGTAGAGTTTGCATCCCTCGGGAAGGGAGAAATTTAGGTTTCTTTTAGTGTCTTGAGTGGCACCTTCCATGCGAACTGAAAACACATATTGCAGGGTTCTCTTGTTTTGGCTGTTGAGAAAGGATGAGGCACCTGTACAGTTTTTTCTTGTTAACAGGGAAGCTTCGTTACAGTTGGCAAGAGTTCTGCCGGAGTAGCTACTTCATAAGTAAAGCTTTTTGAAAAATCCCTCTCTTCCCTCCCACCAGTATGCTGCTTTTCTGGAGATTTCTTGTTTGCTTCTGTTTCCTCCTGTAGGTGGTCCTGACAAACCAAATGACAACAAGGATTGGACAAAGCCAGTCCACACTGGTACCTGCCTTAGGTAGGTGTTTAGCTTGTGAGTTGGAAATTGAGGTAACCTTCAGCTGTACAGCTGCCTTTCTTCTGTCGTGGTGTACAAAGGAAATTAAATTGTGTGCTGAAGTTTTTCAGTGTAGCAGGATTCATGGTGAAAATATCAGACCGGCCTGGAACTGCGAGCAGTGTGGAACTCTGCAGCCTGTGTCGGCCTTGTGATTATGACCAACAGCTACCACGCTGTATTCTAAACTCAATTAGAACTGAGTGTGCAGATTAGAATCCTGGGTAGATTTTTGGAAAGGGGTTACAAATATTTTTCAAAGGTACAGCGTTTTCAGATTGCAGAAACTCACATTGAGGGTGTTGCTGGATTTTCTTTTTTCCTTTTTCAACCAAAATTTTTAATACTAAACTGGATATTAGATCTGTCAGTATTCCTTAGGATGCCTGAATCACCCTTTATGGGGAAGCACTGGGTACTAAGAACTGCCAGTAACTAGGTTTTAGATGTGCAGCTAATGTATGGCAGCCTTCCCCTGAGGATCTTGGGCTGTTCCAGCTGTAGCTGTGTCAGCTAAGGAGGCCACTATCCCTGCTGGAGGTCACTGCCGCATCCTGTACGCTGGCTGAGCTGTTTGTGATTGTCTCCCAATCCATTTCTGCCCAGAGTGGGCCTGGTAAGCTTGAGCTATTTAAATAATAAATAAATCTCTGATAAAACAGGTAATTTAGACTGAAATTGGCTAGTGAATGGTCATGCAAAAAATGTGGGGATAGACACAGGGGCAGTGAACCTCCAGCCGTAATGGGGAGGTGAAAAGGTTAAAGCACCAGCAGAACACAGCTTACTGGTTCCACACCTCAAACTGTGCTGCCATGTCCTAAATTCCCTGCGAATCATTCACTGCCTCTCCGAAACAGTTTACACTGTTTATTTTGTCATTACGCTCGACTGTGTCCCATTAATTCTGTGCAAAGGTGTTTGTGCTGCGTAGCTGGAGCTCTTGCTCTCCGCAGTCAGGACGTAGAGGGAGGCCCGGGGTGGGATCCTCAACTGCAGCCTGCCCATAGTGAGTTTGTTCTTCACAGCCTGCTCCAGTTTGCCCTGTACCTCGTATAGACTATTCTGCTGCGGTCACAGCGGAGAAGAGAACGGTTCTGCTGAAGCAGAGATGTTGAAAAATTAAGAAAAAGCTGTGTTTAAATCTTACTTCAGGGCACAAATTTTCTGTCCACAACTTCAGTTTCTGTGAACTGAGTAACAACCCCCTTGTTCTGGGGGAGGAAGAAGGGGGCATTACGAAGGCAAAGATGTTCTCAGTGTCTGTGCAGGCATTGAACCATTCCGCACAGATGTAAGATAAAACTGACCGTCTCCTTCAGGAATGTGAAATTTTGAGCTGTGCAAGCAGATGAAGACCCAGCTTCCAGTATCTGACCCTTTTTTGCCTCTTGCTCTCTGATGTATAAGTTTAGGGAGCCTTTCTGGCTACAAAGTCACTTAAAGCTAATAGATTCTGTCTTTTTTTTCAATAGCCATCATTGTTTGAGAGCTGTTGTGTTTATTGGGTCACAGGGACAGTAGAGAACATGAAGACATTCGGAGTAGGTTATAATTCAGATACCATGTATTGTCCTGTGCTTGTTTTCTTTTACAAATACTTAATTTGACATAACCTCATACTGACCATGAACTGGTTGTGACTCTCACCAGAACGGGCAGTGACTGGGTAGTGTGTACTTTTGCAAAAATGAAATTTTGTATCAATTGGTGAAATGCTTAAGCCAAGAGAGAGCCGTTCCCTCACCCGAAACAGCGGTACCTCAGGCTGAGTGTTTCAGAGTGGTACAGAGGTGTTTCCACTTCGATGAGAGTTTATTCCCTGGATTCGCTGCAGGTGTTGAGCAGGTGGATTACAGGTGATCTTCACCACCCACCCACTCTAAGGGATGCTCTTTTCAACAGTCTCATCCTGCTCCTCCATGGTTGGTTGTAGCCCCAGGAACTCTTGAGGGAGGGGTCAGCAGCAAAACCCCAAGTTACATCAATCCTATTGCCTCCCCTAAATGATATTTCCCGTTGATTGGTAAGCCTGAGAAACTGCCTTTTCTAAGATTTCACAAGAGCATTAATCTCTAAACTTGTATTCAGCTTCCTAGCAGAAGGGAAGTTCTTAATTTGGGGGGTGGGGGGCGGAGGGAGCAGCACAGATGCTGCAAGGTATTAAGTCAAGAGCTTTATGAAGAGGACAGCTTTCTTTCCCACTGATAGCTAAGCTGGGTGTTCCTAGACATTTCTACTGGATATATTTAGAAAGGAGGTCAAATACTAATCTACAGCCAGTTTAACTGAGAAATACCTCATTTTACAGTAGCATTTTTCTCTCATATTCAATACAGTTGGAAACATTCTGGTGTGGAATTTGTACCCATCGTAAAATGTGTTTTGAGCTCTGACTTGGAACCGTATCTGATAGCCAAAAATCTTTAATCTCAACCCAGATAGAGTGGAGCGAGGTCTGGCAAGATGCCCAGGGGGTCTAGGTCCTCACTGCAGTTGCATCTTTTTTCCTTCTCTGTGCTGTAATGAGTACCAGAGCACACGGGGCATGTGGGGCTGGTGACACGATGGAGGGCAACGCGCAATTCGGAAGTTACAGGGCAGCATGCAGGTGAAGAGGAGAGGCTTGCAGCACTTCACCAAAATCACTGTTTTAAAATCCAATCTGTCTTGGGACCGCTGACAGTCTCCTGGGGTAAACAGAGAAAAACACCCAATAAAAAAGTCTATAAATTGACTGAGCTTGTGGTCAGGTGTGAGCTGAAACAGTAGGACTGTTTCCCCTGAAATAGGTTAACAACCCAAACTTCCTTCTCTCTTTCCATCAGCTCCCCGCCCCTCGCTTCTGGTTGTATTCTTCTGCAGTTTGCTGTCGAAGCAGAAGGCTGCTGCAGGGGCCCTTAATACTTTAATAATCATTGACTTTCTCCCAAAGCTTGTATCCCAAAGGGAGTGATGTTTGCTCGTAATTATGCCTGAGAGACAGAATATTGCCATTTCGAAGCAATATTTAGACATACTCACTCGACTTCTTCAGGAGTAATTAGAAAAATCTTTTCTTAATGCTGCCCGTTTTCAAGAATGGTGCAGTACCTGTCCCTTACTAGGGATATGTAGCCCCGAGCATCAAGCTTTCTATAAAACACACCACGTACAGAGGTTGCTCCTTGTCTGAGTATATTTGATAAACTGGTTGTGAAATCCTTGTGTGTATTCGTTCCTGCAAGTGAGGGATATATGTTTTAATCGTGGGTTTTTTTTGAAAGACCGCCCCGATTTCAGCTGAGTTTACTGCTGCTGATGCTGTTACAGGAGAGAAATTAAATGGTGTGTCATTTTGTGTCACCCAGGGGAAAGCTGGGGACATGCTGCTACTGTCCGTTTAATCTTCCACTGGGACAACACTCAGAGGTAAGTGAAAACGTGGCTGGTGAGGTACCTAATAACAGTACTGATGAGTGCGACATTCCAGGGTCTCTCTCAGCCTGGCACTGGTGGCCAAGCAGGGATTTGAGTTTGACTTGTGGCCTTGGTCTGCCATGTCTCAGGCAACGGAGGCTCACGAAGAGCTTTGCCGTGCAGCCGAAGTGTGGGCTGGACTGCCACGCTCCTCCTCCTCAGCACGGTCCGCTGGCTGCCGTGCCGTACTTCTGACGAGGTGCCGTGGCTCATCAAAATGCGGTGTCTTAACGGCAGTTGCTCCGACACAAGAGTTCAGGATCTGGTGGCTAAGTGGAATTTTGTATTTTGCTATCTACATTTTGTAAGAAGGGAGTAAAATTTCTTTGGCATCTTACTGACCGGGGCCTAAAAGACCCAGTAAAGATGCCAAAGAAGGTTTTCTACCTAGATAGTGATTCTCAGGAGAACAGACTGTGGGCCTATTGACCCCTGAGCCTCAGTGGCAGCCGTGGGACGTTCCTGCATTGAATGCAGCAGGATGGTTCTGCAGAACTGGACAGCTGTGCAGGCAGCAAGGGAGAGGCAGAGAGAGAGCTGCATTTATTCCCAACGCAGAGCTGACCGACAGAGGACGAGTTTAGAAGGAGTGAAGATGATCCTTCTAAAAACAGTGTGAAGTTCTGCCAGTTGCAGTGAGATCTTTCCTGTTTCCTGCTTCTTTTTTCGCCCTCTTTACTATCTTGCAAGCTCACTTCTCTTTCCTGGTCAGTTAAATTTATCTTGTATATAGTACCACAGTGCAGCAACTTGAGACTAAGAAGCCTTGCTTCAGTTCCCTATTTTTCTGCAAACTGAACAAAAATGCTACTGGAATGTTGTTGTGCACAGTTTTGCTTGTTAAACTGGAAAGAGAAATGCAGTGGTGCTTTCTGGTGGAATTTTGGTTTTTAAATTCTAAGTTTGAAGGCAGTGGAGAATGACTACAGCAGGCTGTTTAATTTGGAATTAACATCACTGATTAGTTAACAGCCTTAGTAAGACAGAAGTTGCATCCACGTGATTGCAGAGTGAGCAAAATTTAATTTTATGTATCAAAAGTAAAGAGCTTTTTTCTTCTGCAACACAGCTAGGAGGGTTGTAGGTACAGGCTGCAGAAAGCAAGGCGAAGATAGAAAAGCATGTTCTATTTATTGCTCTGAATGTGCAGCTGATGTGGAGCAGGGCCTGCAGAGGACAGCAGTTCGGATTGCAGCTGCCTATTGGCAAAAAACGGAAAGAGCTGGATTCTGTTGCATTTTTACATGAGCCACCTATACCTGCTGATCCATCGTGGGTTTGTTCTTGTTCCGACATGAGGTTATTGAGGCACAAAGATGACTATTTGAGAATCTATTTGCTTTAGCTTTGGGTTTTTTTAGTTGTGCTTTGGCCAATTATGATACCCATCTCTTTCTCTCTACTACTGAAAATGTCAGAGCTTAATTCCAAGGGTTCTCATTGCTGTGAGGAAAGATCCTGTTGAGTCAGAGGCATGTAGCAGAGCTCCAGCTGAGCGCTTGTAAAGGCATGGCTTCTGCAGCTTCAGATTTAGGGTGTTCTGTAAAGTATAACCCACCACTTCAATGTTCTGAGGAATTCCCTGTGTAGCTAATGTGAAGTGGCAGTGTTCCTCAGGCTGTAATTACGTGCTCTCTAATAGAATGGCACCTCAGGGAGGAAAAAAAAAAAACCCTCTAATAGAATGGCACCTCAGGGAGAAAAAAAAAAAACAAATAATTAACAGGATCTTTGGCAAGGTGTCTTGCTACAGAGAGCAGAACACTTGCTACAGCAGCTTTAAGGAAGTGTAAGCTTTGGGAAGTTGGGCATAGTGCAGACTAGCAGCCCTGGGACTGGCTGGAAAATCCCATGTTCCTGAGCTGCTATCTCCCATCTACATTACACAAGCGTACTGCTGGGCTAGGTGCTGTATAAGCACAAATCACGATGCGTTGCTTAGAGCCTAAACGCACAAAATTGAGGAGGTGTTACAGGAGAAATAGAAACGATTTTCTCAAGGTCAGCCTTAGAAATAGAACATCTTACTCTCCATCCACTAGGTTATATTGACAGGCTCGTGAAACCTCTAGAAAAAACCTCCTGAGAAGTATTACAATTCTTAAGGGTATCTCCCACCTTGCGAGGTCAGCGAACAAATGAGCAGGAAACAATTGTGCTCCAAACCCTTTTCTGTTTGCATTTAAGGGAAGTGGCGTTTGGAATTGATTCCTAATGAATATTGTTCTAAAAATGTGATCAAAGACTGTGATGAAACAAGGCGAACTAATCATTCACTCTTTTCAGTAGGTCTACATTGTATTTGAGCTGACGGGTCAAAAAGACGGGAATTTGGCATCCACAGTTTAAGTGGATGTTTAAAAAACACATACGGAAAAATTCCACTGGTCATCTACCCCATGATGGTGGGAAAACTTGGGGCTGGTCATTTGGTTACTTGGAATTTTTCTTACTGTATTCACTAATCATAATTATCTGTTTTTTTCTTTAACCAGGTTGGCAACGTTGTACAAATCCCCGAGTCAGAAGGAGTCAACCATACCATATCACATTACAGTTAGTATTTCCTTTGGGATGGGGATGGAGCTGGGAGCGCGTTGTTAGCTGTAAAGGAATTTTCAGACACGCAGACAAATCTGAGACTGCTGCTTGCTTTCTTAGTGTTGCCTTTCAGCTGCCTTCTGAAGGTACTCAGAAACGCAGGGATGTCTCCAGTTTTATGAATATTTTGAACCTTTTCTCTTCAGAAAAATGACCCAGCGTCTTAGTCCTCTTAGAGTTACAACACTTTGATTTCCAAATCAAACTTACAGACAGCCTGTCCCCATCTGTTCTTGTGCTAGTGCTGCTTATTTTATCTGCCCGTGATGTTAACTTCTGGCCTAAGTGCAATTACAGAGAACAGTGTTGCAGCCTCTGAGCCTTCATTCTGGGAGACTTACACAAGCCAAACTCTTTCCTCCCTTGTCAGGTAGGTGGTTTTTTCCCAAATGGCTCTTCTCTGCATCTGTTCCAGTGGGGTTTATCTTTATAGGACAAGGGTGAGCAGAAGCATACATGGTATTCCAGAGGTCTCACCCGTGCTTTGTGCCATACATACTTCCACATCTCTGCTTTAAGTGCATCGCCCGATATAACCTGGGTTGTATTTATGTCTTTCCTAGCTCCATCCGACTAGTGACGCTATGACCAGCCAATATTAACAGATTTTTCTATTCTGTCACTATCGTACAAGGAGCTGCCAGCTTATGGCCAGAGTCCTTACTCATCCCTAGTTCAATCCTGTGATTATTTTCTTTTGTGGAGTGCTTAGATACATATTAATGAGAATACATACTGTCTGAGCTGTATTTAGGTTTAAAAAAAATACATCACTCGACTCTTGTATCTTCAAATGTCAGATATATAGGTACATGCCATAACTATTGGCTATGTGTCCTCATGGAAACACGTTGCCATAGCATTTCCTGCAGATTTTAATGCTGCCATAAGCTGAGATCTTCATACTATTGAACAGAAATCACTTTTTTCACTCCTGAATGTGTTCTCCAGGACAGAAGAAATACTGCAGAGAGAGGGAGAGAGAGAGAGAGATCCTTAGTTATGTAAAGACTGGAAGGGTAAGTGGGACTACATCCCCAGGTTGTTTGGATCATGTGATGCGGGTGTGCAGCCCTCTTTCCAGCTGCCCAACAGATGGATTTTATCTTAGGCAGTTTAATTGCCTTTTCCTTTTAGTTTTTTATGCATTATAAAACAGCTATGGTCTCTTCTTCCGTGTGAATGCACACAATCTTGAATGCACACAGCCTTGAAATACAGTTGAGACGGTATCCTCATGAAAGATTAGTTAAAACTTAAGATTATCCCTGTGTTTTTTTCCCTTAATCCTGTGGAGCTGCTTCAGCAGACTGCTTCTGTAAGTTAAAAATGTATTATCCCTGTTTCTTTTATGAAATTCAGGTCTGATAGCGACAGTCTGCTGTTACTGTTTCTCCTTCGCATCTCAGTAGTTAAACTGGAAGATGTATTTACATGTTCAGTGCTTCCAGATCTGATCGAGCACATCTATGTATAACCAGCATTCAAAAACAAATTATAAATTCCTCAAGCCTAGATCCTTAAAGATGTTTAGGCATATGCAAATTGCATACTTCAGTACCCTTGACAAACTGGCTGTTCAGTGCCTGTAAGCTGATGGAGAAGTGTGTAACGTGGTGACCGAGCTCTAGTTCTTTTTCAGCTGTGTCCTTTCCGGCATTCCGGCATTCTGGAATCCAGTTCTCACTGCTCTGAGCAAGTGTGGAAGCTGTGGAACACCTATCAAATGAAACAGAGTTTCTTTCACAGGCTAATAAGGATTCATTCTTAACTGCAGCGTGTAGAAATGTAAATTGATTTATGCACAAGGGAGTACGTAGATCTTCTGATTCACTTAAATTTTCCAGGTAATGTGACCAGATTATTTGATCGTGAAGGATAACAGACACCGCACTTGTATTCTGGGTAGGAATTGTCAGTATTTCCCTCAGCTGTGGAGGGTCTGCCAGACTAGCAGTGAGAATACTGTGCAAGTAATAAAGCCATCTACCTTTGCCAGTCTTGGTGCAGTCTGTAAACACCAGCAGACGTGGAAGAACAACTCAGAAGACTGTAGACTATGAGCTTTGTAGATCCAGTGAGCCTTTGTAAGCCTTGGTTCCGTTAGCCACGTTCTCTCCATCTAAAAGCTGCTAATGAGCTTCACAAACACATACAAAACTCTTAATTTTCAAGGGGCTGTGCCCAGAAGGTACATGCCTTTGACTCGATGCAGAACATCCATACTAAGCAGTGTACTTTATGGTGTTCTGGCCTTTATAACCATTGGAATGCTTTAGCTGGGAGTCTAGCAGGCTGGATTAAGTGGATTCTTGGCTACAGATCCACCTTTGTGCCTGAGGGAAATGGCAGAGATTAGATGCAAGCAGCAGTGAAACACTAAACTTCAAGATTCCCCATTATGCTATTTGGAATAACACTTGAGTTGCTTATAATAGCAGAGGGACTGCACAAATTCTGCCCTTGTGGCACCTCTTGCCGTTTGTTCCTTTACAGACACAGCAGGCTGCGTGAGGTGAGGCATTCAGAAATAGAAATACAGCGATGGGAGACTTAAGCAAAACGTTCTGATTGGGTTTGGTTTTGTTCCGGGTTGATCTTGGCGTGGGACACACTGGCATTTTAGAAAAGTCACGTGTCTGATAGCAGTTCTGCCTGCTTTTTCACCAACCCAAAATACCAGCTTTCCTGAATGCTCTCATCCTGTTGTCTCTACCTGCGCATTTTGGATCCCCAAAGCAGTGTCATCTTCTGATTAACCCCTTTTCCTCTCGAAGGCTGCCCTGAGCCTTCACTGGGCTGTCAGCAGCGCTCCCTGCGCTGCACTGCACTGGGGATGGGAAGACAGCTGCAGGCTTCACATCTTGGTATCTCCGTCTGCATCAATGACATGTTTTACTAAGTAATTTTCCAGATCTTTCATATTTCAAAATCTTTTAAAATCATTAAATGGTACTAAGCCAAATAGATCACTTTTTCCCGAGAGCAGCATCTAGTTTTCACTTCTGCGTTTAGCTTTTGGCAGTTAAAGGTTCTCAGCCCATTGTGTCCCGTAAATGACTGTGCTGGGACA
>NW_010252074.1:0-10071 GCF_000690775.1 Eurypyga helias | reverse complement strand
TCTCTTACACTGGCCCATTGATGTTTTCAGTTCATTAAGTAGGTAACTGAAACAAAAAGATCCTAGGTTTTAGAAATTCAGTTTTGTTTCTGAAAAGGACTGAGGCAGTTAACCCAGCGGTCTCCTTGCGTCTGTTGGAGCTGGACTCAGGGCTGGAGGAATTGGCTTTTACTTCATTTACATAGGCAGCAGAAGTTAGTTTACAGAGAAGCAGCACTTCATAGCCATAGGGGTTATTAGCAGTAAAATGAAACAATAGCCTGGTTGGGGAAAGTATCTTCAAAAACAGAAATGGGGAGACACGGTTGTTAACTGGCATGTGTGTTGAAAAGCTTGTGGTTCTGAGCTTAGCCTGGTCTAAGAATGTTCTGCGGCCTCTCATCCAAAATAAATGACAGCATCGTACCTTATTCAGATCTTCTGGGAACAAGTTACTCACGCCTCAATCCATAGGAGTGTTATCTTGTGATGTTCCTTGTGTCTTACAGTCTCAGGGCTTCCGAGATGTGCAGCCTCCAGCTGTCACTCCAGAAGGTACGGACAGGAACCCTCGCAAACGGCCACGGAGAGAAGAGGAGAAGTAACGGCCATTCAGGAGTTAAAAACCAGCTGCCTGGTGAACATGCAGCCAGAGGTAGCCTGAGAGACCCTAACCCAAATTCCTGCACTGGACATCATTTTAACACTGACTGCACCATGCGAATTTGTCACAGGACGTTGTGTGGCGGAGTTTTATAATAAAAACCTGGTTTCTGTAGCCAGAGTCTCCACCTTTTTGGGGGGTGGGATGGAGAACACAACCACCTCTTGTACTCTGGGTAAGGAAGTGCGCACGTCTAGTACCGTACATCCAGTGAGAGGTCCTGATCGCTCATCGGGGTTGTGTGTGTCTGAATCTTCACAGGGCTTCGTGCAGGACTCCGCAGTGCCTCGCGCCGGGGTAGAGGCAGTGGAGCTGCTGAGGGATGCTGGGAGATAAACAGATGCTTAAATGCTGTGCCAGACCGGGGCATTCGCCCTTACCTGCTGCCAAGTCCTTGATCAAGGACAACGGCAGTACTGTTTTGAACTTCTCATTTATCTTGTAACAATAGAGGCGAATGACTACATCCGACATCCCAAAGATTTCCAGCGTGGTAATTGATGTTTTAGTAAGTAAGCATATTTTACCATCACTCAGACCTGAATCAAACTGCTGCACAGCCCTTGGCTTCTGTGTCCTTCTTTCACCAAAGCATCCAGGTTCTGTAAGCAGCATCTGGTTTGTCCGTGGCTTTCGTAAAGAGGAAACCCGGGCTTCTGAAACGCCGGCAGCGTACGAGCAGCTCCAGAATCTGAACCAAATGAAAGCATGAATGTGCGCTGAAAATCCAGCAAGGTTTTGTCCTCTTTTTATTAAGACAAAAGAAATAGAGAAGATCAGAGGAGAAGAAAGGTACTGCAGCGCAAACTAGTGATGATTCCAGTTATGAGAAGTGTTTGTCCAGGTGCACGCGTATGACCCCTTTCTGGCGTAGTGCTTGATGATGTTACAGCTGAGGAGGCTCAGCCAGCGGGCTGAACGGAGAATTCAAGCTGTGGGAGTCGCTGCCTTTAATTTTTAATTTAGCGACGCTGAACTGACTTTGCCTTTAAACACAATTCAGTGCTGAACCTGAGTCACAAAACCTCTCTGTTCAAAAAGTAGCAGCAATTTTGGGATCTTTACAGCATTTAGATATAAATTACATAATAAAATATTAAAAGGAAGAGTATTCGATGGCCATGCAGCAAACTGGGCTGTGTCAGAATTCAAAAGCTGTGAGTCAGGGAGAAGCTCTCAAGCAAGCATGACATAGAGGAAGAAAGGCAGCGGGATTTGTGACTCAGACAAACATTTCAATGCAGGAGACGCAGGCAAACAAAAGGATCCTACTGCATGTGATGTCAGCAAGCAAATGCTCCATGTGGGAATAACTGCTTTCTACGTATTGCAGTGCAAAAGGAGGGGGGAGCTAGCACGGTACACATGCCTACGTAGCCACAAGGAAAACCATCCATTAGGAATGTTGCAGCGATACTTTAAGCAGTGCTGCTGGTTGCTAGAGATAGCTGCTATCTAACGTGTTGGATATTTATGGAAAAATCCATTTCTTTCAATTTGCTGTGTTCTGATTTAATATCCTCAACACGTTCTTCCATGTGCAAGGAGAGTACGGACATGGCTCCAATGTGCTATTAATTTCAGCTGACTGGGGTTTTTATTTTGTTTGCAGTAGAGCAGCGTCCCGAAGCCCCAGCTGAGAGGCTGATCCTGTTACACGAAGATAAATCATTTTGTCTGAGTAAATGTTAGATCGTCCAGTATTCCAAGCACCATCATCCAAACAAAAAAAAGGGTAGTTACTGGTTAACAATAGGAGTTATAAAACACCCAGAGGAATTACTGGAGGCTGTCTATGCTGAGATTGTATATTTTTTTTTCATACTGAAGCCATTACAAAAATCAGCTCTTCAGACCAGAACGAGAGAGAAGGATCTGTTGGCGGAGACAAAATTAGATTAAATGAGCCAGATTTCGTTCTCATCTGCTGGAGACAAGGAAGCTGTTCCAGGCTTAGAATTGCATGTAAAGAAAGAATTTGACCATTGCCTCATCAATAAATCTGCCATGGCAAGTTGGTATTTTCTTGCACGTGCCTGGAATTCTCTTGCACAACAGAGGGGCTCGAGAGAAGTTTATGACTGCACAAAACAGATTCTAACGAGCCAACGTCACGGCACAGATTCAAACATAGGTTGTTTGATTTGCTGCTTAAGTCCCAGTTTTCTGAAAGCCAAGAGCTTTAACTATCACACTGAATCTAGAATTATTCCATTTTGTAGGGACGACATGTGGTGTAGGAACCTACTTCGTCACCACAACAAGAATGCAGCATCTGCCACAGGGCTTGGCCACAGGAAAACACTGTGGTCACCATATACTTCTTCTCAGGCCCGGAATCCTGCTGGGGAACTCTACAGTGGACAGGGAAGATAGATAATTTATTTCTCCCTGATTTTATGTCTTCTGCACCTTTTCTGTTACGAAAAACTGAGAAAACAACTAGCTTCCAACTGCAATGAATGTAAGAAAATACGGAATTGGCTTAACTGGGGGTAAGGAGGTGTAGCCCAGGTTCAAGTTACACCATCAGTCTTGGACTGAAGTCAGTGGCAAACTGGTTGACTGATGTGAAGGAAACTCAGCTGCTCACCTGAGTGGTGAATACAGTGCCAAGAAATGCACATTTTAAACAGAACATCTACTTTTCTGATGAATTTCCGTGCCTTTGGTTATTCTGGGGGGACTACACTTCGAACCGTATTTATTCTAAAGCATTCCGTGGATCAGTGGGAAAGGTGAAATCCGTATTGCTGGCTTTTCTCTGAACAAAAGAAGATAGGTTAGTGGGAAGGACAAGTCATTGTGATCCAGCTTCTCAGAAGGGATTGTCTCTATCATGCTTAGGATCATAATTATTTGATTAATTGATCAACATATATCTGATTAAGTTTTGGATTATGGTTTGATGCTTCCTTGTTCTCAGAGTACCTTGAGGAAAATGGAATAAATGGAGTGCTTATGCTGCATTAACACAAGTATTACAGCAGAGTGCGTAAGGGAAATAAGGCTGCTTTTACCGAGTGAGAGCCAGGGAAGTTAACCTGCGATTCCCAACCAGTTGAAGCACGATGGCTTTGCTAAGAGCCTGCAGACAGGAGCTGGGCTGTAGGGGAATGTGAGCCACCGGCTGCCAGAGCTGGCAGTGCCTTAGGGCCGCTGAGCAGCCTGCCCAGCCCTCCTCCGCACCAGTCCTCCCCTCGACTGGAGGAACCGGTGCCAGCTGCTACCTGCTCCAGGGCTTCCCCTCTCCCCGGCTGCGTGCTCAATGCCTTGTGGCTTCTAGCCATGGACTCATTTGGGATTATTAGGGTCAGGAGAGTTGGCTTCCCTTGGCTAGTGCACAATTCCTGCATTAATGTTCTATACTGAAGAATGAAATCACCGGGAACTGGCCCCCTTCCCAGTACTGAATTTCACCCAGAAACGCACCCACTGTTACACTGCAAGCTACTGCCTTGCTTCCTACAAGCAAGAAATAGTCCTACAGTATGCACCAGCTATTTACTGGAGAGTCCAAGCTCTACGCACTTTTCACTATAGAAATAACAAATGGCATTAAAAGCAATAGTTTGATCGCTCTACAAGCAGTAAAAACGTTAGCTTACGTGCTGAAGGGATGCATAGAAAAGTATGTATTTTACTAAGTCATTTCTCAAGAATTACAGCTAATACTGTTCATTTTATTACAAGAATTATTTGCCATTGATTTAAATGGAACCAGAGAAGCATCAGGATATAAAAAAAAAAAAAAGCACATTTCAGTTTCAAACAACGAGAAGGGGAATGTTTAGAATAGAAGTATCTAGTAACATACATAGGAAAGTAAAAAGGTAACTCTACAGCCCCCGGTGAATGGTTCTTAATGGATCTGGATGCTTTTCTCAAAGCCTCCAAGCATGCTGCTCGAATGCTCGCTCAGCTTGCCATCCCACACTGCATGGTTTGGGAGTTTAAAATTTATGACATGTATACTTCTAATACTCTAAATCATTTAGTGTGAACCACTGCAATTTTAGCAACGCAGTTACAACTACACTCACTGATTCTTTTCATAATACACACGTTGCTAAAATACTGAACATGAGCCGGCCGTGTGCGCTGGCAGCCCAGAAAGCCAACCGTATCCTGGGCTGTATCCAGAGCAGCGTGGCCAGCAGGGCGAGGGAGGGGATTCTGCCCCTCTGCTCTGCTCTGGTGAGACCCCCCTGCAGGTCTGCGTCCCGCTGTGGGGTCCCCAACATCAGAAGGGTATCAACTGGTTGGAGCAAGCCCAGAGGAAACCACGGAGATGCTCTGAGGGCTGGAGCCCCTCTGCTATGGGGACAGGCTGGGGGAGTTGGGGGTGTTCAGCCTGGAGAAGGGAAGGCTCTGGGGAAACCTTATTGCACCTTCCAGTGCCTGGGGGGGCTACAAGGAAGCTGGGGGGGGACTTTTTACAAGGGCCTGTAGTGACAGGACAAGGGGTAATGGGTATAAATTGAAATCAGGGAGGTTTAGATTAGATATCAGGAAGAAGTTCTTCCCGGAGAGGGTGGGGAGGCACTGGGACAGGTTGCCCAGAGAAGCTGTGGATGCCCCATCCCTGGAAGTGTCCAAGGCCAGGCTGGATGAGGCTTGGAGCAACCTGGTCTAGTGGAAGGTGTCCCTGCCCATGGCAGGGGGGTTGGAACTAGATGGGCTTTAAGGTCCCTTCCCACCGAAACCATTCGATGATTCTACAACGTTTTGGACTGCAGAACAAGTTGTCTCCTTAGCATGAAAATTATGCCTATGAAGTACAGCATGAGACTGTAACACAATTTGTAACAGCTTTTTTACTATATTAGCTTACTACACGTTTGACTGGAAATGTTATGGAATGCATCACCTAATAAAAGTCATTTATTCATTCATTATTTTGTATTAATTAACACAAATTTCTGTGGCTAAACCATAGACATTGAGACTGTCCAAAGAAGTTCACATCAGCTGCATACACACTTTAAATCTGTGAATCCTACCATTCTGGTTTATCCGTACTCCTACAGCATACGAATTACAGAAATAATGGCCAGAGTCGGGACATAAGGGTGGCTGGTTTCTGGAACTCTTGTAAAGTGGCTGATTTTTTTTTAAGAGACATTTCTAAGTACGTGACTGGAAAATTCAAGGTCTTGTGAATGGAGCAGGATATCACAGAATCCGGAATCTAATCTACAGTGAGATGATGAACGAGTCATTTAAAGTAAGTCTGTGGCAGAACCAGTATCATTTTTTTTAAACCCCACTAGGCACCTGCCTTAAACTCTGCTCTCATTTTAGGATGAACTTAACCCTCCACTCCAAAAGGGCAGAACATGCTCACACTGTGAAATCACTACAACAGCATATAAATGGGATTGAAGTGAATACACCATTTTGTATCACCTCCTCCAAGCTTCAGGCTTAGGAATTCCAGTGGTGCTATGCTCAGACAGTGAGGTACTGTGGGACCTCAACCTCGGGTGAAACGCGTTGCAAAAATGGAAAGTACAGAAGGGCCTGGCACGCTAAGGCTGCCAGCAAGCTCTGCTGTTTGCTGACAGCCAGCAGGTCTGCGGCCCTCGTCTCCGTTCAGCAGTAAAAGGAAATAACGATAATGAAGAGCGAGTGATTGCCCAAGTGGCTCAAGCTTCACAAGAAGATACTGGACTCTGGAGCACAGGATGATCTGACAACATCCAGACCGCACTGCTGAGTGTTACGTGGTCAGCACTGGCTGCTGAGGCAATCCCATGGGCACTAGCCTACAGGCCTGCTTCCACCAGTCCGTCCAAGGTCTTATGATGTGACAAACTTTGTCTTTGCCTCTGTTAACTGTAAACAAGGAATGTTGTGCTGTATCTGCTTGGGCAGTGTCCCAGACCTGTTGTCATTGTGAAGGACTCAGCTTTTTGTTAGTTCTGTCTTTCATCTACTTTTCTCCAACAGATTCCCAAAACTAACGACGTAGGGACTAAGATCCTGTTTCTCACTATTGCTATACAAAGAACTTCCTTTCCTAAACAGGGGTCTGAATGGAAGGCTGAAAATGGATTTTTCCTTTGGAATGAGACTGGAAATTTCCATGACAGCTGGAAGGGGGATTCAGGCCCAAAATCCCGCGTTGTGCAATGGATTTCAGAATAATCTTTGACTATTAAACTGGAAAAGCTGCTGACTTCAAAAACATTTCTTAAGAAAAGAGCAAGAAAAAGATACAGAGATAAGGACTTTGTTATTTAAGAAGATCCTAACACAGTTCTTATAATGGCAAAGGAGCCAGTAAAACTGTGGTAACAGAGGTCACTGTGCTTTGTAAAACAAAGATTGAACCTAAGAAAACCAGCTGGAGATTGACGCATCTTGTCAACAAGAGCTGTCTCACTGTATTCCTTTCAAATTTTTTTCCTGCTGCCTTTACCCTTAACCAATTAAAATTATTTTAGTGAATTGAACAATAAGTGTCTCATTGAGTTTGGAGAGCCGTAAAAAGAACAGACATCTAGTCACTTTCACAAGGTCACCAATACTGATCATCTGAATACATTTCAAGAATTTTAATCTCTTTCAGCAGTATATTGCAAGTATCATTTCATGTATTACCCCATTATACATTCAACAGTAGATGTGCCTTCAAAATGAGAACAGGCTTGGAAATACTTGCTTTTCTTGTGGTTTCATCAGGCCAGGAAAACAGAATGTAGCTTCTAGAATTACTTCTGGTTTACTGCAAAAGCCCTGCTTTTTACAGATATCACTTTAGAAAGGCAGTATTTTTTTTTTTTTTACCATTGGGTTTTCCCATTAAACCCTTTGGTATTGGAGCATGCATCATAGGCATATTAAATATTGTCAAATCATTCTTAATGCCCCCACGTGTTTTCTACTTGTCAGTAGGATCACTTTCAAACGTTACAAAAAAATAAAAAGCACTTCTTTTTGCACTCCATACAATTCAGGTCATCTCCCCAAGGCCTGCTGAAATCCTGCTTATTTCTCACCAGCAAAATGAGAAAGAAAAAGACATCATTTCAAGGCTAAAATAAAACAGATTTCTTCCAACACAACACTGCAAAACCTTCTTTAAAAACCAAAAAAACCCAACATGATGAAGCCAAAAAGGATACAAACCCCTGTGTTTACTTCTCAAGTCAGGTGCAAGCCTTATCCTGTATCTGACAGTATGTGGTAAACCAATGACTGCAGACTCCAAATTTTATGAACTGTAAATTTACTCCATCCACCTAACCTCCTCACATAGGCATCATTCATACTGCTGCTACCCAGCAAGCCAGAGTGCACCCGGACCTTCTAAATTTAGCTTCCAGAGCTACTGCACACGAAAACCATTTCATAATAGTACCAAACACACCTCTCATAGATTAGTGCTTCACTTGATAATGCATTGTATTTAGAGCTTCCTTTTCTGGACGGCAGTAGCAGCGTGGCTCCCTTCGGTGGTAATTGCCCACCCCACTGTCTCCACACAGTGCAGCGATTGCAGGCTCCTGGCTGCCTACCCCAGCCATACCACCCACAGCTACCGTATGTTCCACACTGCCGGTTAGTAGGAATGGGTTTTCACCTTTCCCTCCCAGAAACAAATGTCAGCATGGCTTACAGCCATAAGCTCTTTATTTAATAGTGAAGCAAAACAATACTAACTTGACCCTAGTGCCAAAACTTGACAAAGTATCCCGAGTACAAAGTTCTACTCCATTTAATTTTAATTAGTGGCCTTTGCAATTAGACAAATGATGAAAAGCACATGGGGACTGCCAAGATGAATCAAGGACATCTGGTAACTTTAACATTTCAACATGAAACAGCAGGTATTACTGATTATCTTATCAGATACTCATGCGCTGTTAGAAACAACTGAAAAAAATATACAATTAACAAAACGTTAAGGAAAATACTATCTAAATGCTTTTGAACCTTTGCTTGGATAGCCTTAATTGCTATTTGTCATAGAACATGACTGATCATACATCTTGTTGAATTAGCTGTTCCTTCCCTAAGATATTGTTATGATAGGGAACGCTAGAATTGAAATCATGCTACACTAAGATTATCTGCCTTACAGTTTCTTAGAAACCCCAACTGCCTCTGAATTACTAGTGAGAAACAACTAATCATGAACTTAAAACTGCTTTTTTCATACTTGCATTGCTGTGCATTCTCTTGAGGCTGTGACTCACTGATGACGCGGTACATGCAAGCCTAAAAAAATAAAACCAAAATCCAGCAATGACATCGTCAGCTGCAACTGTGGGCTATCTCTTCCAAAAGAACTGCAGTGGTTTGTACCCCTCAAACCCACCTGGCACCCCTAAATAAAAGTGAAATTGAAAATAGATCAGTGTAATCCTGAAAAAAAATACTTGAGATATTCTTTCAGAAGAAGCTCTGCAATTTTCTGTCACTTTAATAGCTTTTGGCTGTGAAAGACTAACTGTGACAATCACATTTTTAACTCTCCTGGCTTTTACGTATTCACAAGATTGCAATATGATCAGTCAATGCAGTTGCCGGAAATACTCTAAAATTAGTTTGGCTCTGAAATAAAAATTCACCAAACAGAAGACAGATTTACAGCAGCACCTGACACGCAGAGGCAATTCCTACAACACGAAGGACAAGAGGTTTCAGCAGGCTACTGTCCTTGCTCAGACCCATTAAAATTTGGGAATATTTTTGCGTATGAGGCCTGT
Organism: Eurypyga helias; assembly: GCF_000690775.1. Classification (NCBI taxonomy): domain Eukaryota; kingdom Metazoa; phylum Chordata; class Aves; order Eurypygiformes; family Eurypygidae; genus Eurypyga; species Eurypyga helias. The sequence goes on along the minus strand of NW_010252074.1, from coordinate 711 downwards.
GGCCATTTTTCTAGGTACATCTGACACTACAGGACGCTGTTCCCTCCCATGAGTACGAGCTGGTTTAAATGTGCGGCCTGCCCTGCCGCCGCTGCCCCCACTACTCTCGGAGCACATCACAGAGGAGGAGGTGGAGGCCGAGTGCCTGGACCTCTGCCTGTTCGTTGCTGGTATTTATGGACCCGATAGCTCCGAAAAGAGCTTTTCAGGAGCAACAAGCCAACATGCCTTTCACGAACGAAAGGCGTTTACTAGACAGCAGTAGAACGCCAGCTGCGGTGGCACTGCTGCCCGGACTGGCTGTAACTTTAAATCGGTGTGACATTCGGCGCCTCGTGACCTGCCCTGTGCCAGCACATGGGATGCGGCTGCGAGGTGCTGTCCCTGAACCCACCACGTGGCTGCTCATCTGCCGACCCTCAACGCGGCCCAGTGTCCAAGTCTGGTTGCGGAGCGCTGGGAAGGGGTAAGCATAACCCCACGGATCCCTTCCCGGGAAAATGGGGAGCACGTGTAAAGGCGAGGGATGTGGATCTGCCCCCGCCCCCCCCCGCGCCAAGGAGTGTGGGGAGCTCATCCTGGCCCCCCCCCGCCAGACCCCCCGGGTGCGGGGCCGCGCAGGTCACGCCACAGGGTGTCCAGGGGGGACCCTTCAGCTGAAACACCGCATGTCCAGCCGCCCTGGCGCTGACAAACCCCTCACGGACCAGC
>NW_010252073.1:85840-114802 GCF_000690775.1 Eurypyga helias | reverse complement strand
GGGGGGAGGGGGGGAGGGGGGAGGAGGGTCGAGAAATAACCCAGCAAAGCCGCAAAACAGAAATTGTAAGGGCAGTGAAACAATATGTAAACACTCTGTATTGTTGAAACAAATTTCAACAATATACTACCAGAGTCCATATGTATTGATCTCCAATAGCAAATTATACATGAGGTAGGATAAGTATAAAATTGTATTTTCATGTATACCCAGTATGAGGCATCTTTATATGTGTGTCTGTATGTAAATTGTACATATTGTACAGCAACAGTTGAAAGTACATTCACAAAAGTGTAGCCAAGTCTTGTATAACACGTATACTGTGAAGTCTGCAGTAACATAATAATACTGGATGATCTGTTACAGGTAAAGTCACATTTTCACAGAATATGTCAATGATATTTTTACTCCAGTAGTAATATATATACATTTCCAGTACAGTAATAAGTAAAGAAAACAAGAGATAATAGCACCTGCACTGATATTCACACACTTCTTTCCCTTTCCATTCTCATTTAATATTATTATTTACCTTTTTCAAATAGTTGAAAGTGGGACACAAAGCTGAGCACAGGCATCTTGGGAAGCACTGCAGTAATAGTGAAGTTCAATTTTTCTGGCTATCTAGAGGTACACTCCCAAATCAATCCTATGAAACTTAGTGAAAAATCAATATGCATAGACACACACAGAAACCTCAATTTAGGTGCAATGTAGATTTTTGGAAGAGATTATTGATGAAATATTTCAATGTCTCCTTTTTTGTATGCCCAACTTGAGATATCTTAACTGGGCTTCGCATCCTGGAATAGATTGCCCAGAGATGTTGTGGATGTCCCATTCCTGGAAGTGTCCAAGGCCAGGCTGGATGAGGCTTGGAGCAACCTGGTCTAGTGGAAGGTGTCCCTGCCCATGGCAGGGGGGTTGGAACTAGGGAGGCTCTTCAAGGACCTTTCCAACCTAAACCATCCTATGACTTTCATGCCTTAGCTTAACTGCGCAGACTACTAGTTTTAACCTATGTAAAAATAGGTAACAGTAAGAATAAACCACTTGTGATACACACTGAGAAATGAATGTGATACACAAATAATATGGCTATCCATTTTTTAGTATTCTTTTTAGTCCACGTTTTACTTCCCCAAACAGTGCATGAACACATTTGCCCAGGGCATGGCTCACGGTCTGGCCTGCAAGACTTACTAAAGCAGGATGGCTCTGTCTTCAGAAAACGGGAGGCGCTGCTTTGGGGCAGGACAGTGCCTTTCTGTCTGCGGACAGCCCCAGCTGCGGCCTACCGTCTGCCGCCAGCTCACCGCGCAGCCCGCACGCAGGAACACCCTCACCGTTGTTTGAGCACACCCCTGCACGGCGGCAGTTCACCTTTCCAGAGGGGCCTGGGAACTGATGACAGTGCTGATCTATATGACGCCCAGAGCACCCAAATCAGTGCAAACCTGACAGGTCATGGTGGTGCAACAGAGCCTGAGGTGTTCACACTGGAAAACCTCCAATCCAAACCTTTCAAACTACCTGGCATACAGAATTTCACACACACAGTTTCTATCAGCTAAAGTGGAAAAACTCTTATGACTTATAAAAACTGGAGATAGAGAGTATGGTACTGTGCAAATCACCTTCCTGGAAATCGGTATATGTTCAAACATTAAAAGGAAAAGGAAAACGGAAAATAAAAGGAAGGGAAAAAAATAAAAGCAAAACTTGAAAATGTTTTACCGCCCTCTCGTGGCTGAATGCGAGGTGGACAAGACCAGAAAAAGTTTTAAGGTGTGTACATCTATTTCTTCAGCTATGGAGAAGAAAGTTTTAAAAAGCCTTTATTTTGTATCTCGCTGAATCACACTAGGTGGTATAACATGCAATATAAAGACAAAACTCGCATGTATTTAATTCTTACAGCTACTGGTGTAGAGAGCTTCCCATCATGAGTTTGGTCTTAAGAAAATTTGTTGTAGTATCATTGAATGGGATTATGGAAGATATTTTGCACCGACCATTTAATATTAAGCAATGAAACTAACTCAATTCTTTAAGCTCCATTTTATACTTAACTGAACACAATTTTTATTGTGTCCTTGCTTAAGGAACAACAAAGTTCAGTCAACTTCATTTTTTACCAGTTTTACACATTTTGCTGATTTCAAAACTTCCCAAAACATTTCAGGACTTTGAAAATTAAATATGCTTAAGACTAGAAAATAAAGTACATATATGTGTGTCTTGGTCAAAACAGAACAAGTATGTAGCTGTAAGTACCTCACTGAATGTTTGCAAATATTTCTGTCCCATCCATATTTCAGGCAATGGATTCCTAGCAAGTCTGCTAGGATTTAAACTTTTAGAGTGATCTTGAGATAAATAATTTGTTGTTTTTTCTTTCCCCACCCCCCACCTTTTTTTTTTTTTTTTAAATAGGTGGATAGATGGGAGACTCAAAAGCATCTTTTGATGTAACAGGGAAGGCTGAAATCACTGGACTATACTGATGTAAATTAACTGAACCAGTACAGCCAACATCAAAGCATCTATCCTCATGCCCATGCTATGACAGAAGGTTCCAGGGAAAGGTCTTTTGAAATTCTTACTGACTAAAACACAGTCTGACCTTAGCAAATACTTCTATAAATCTTGGATACCAACGTATTTTTTAGCTGACCTTTTACAATTTTTAATGTGGCCCCTCCAACAATTAAAATTTATCCATACTAATTCTTCATTAGATCTAGGTCACTGCTAGGTAGCTACTCAGAACATTTGAATCAAACTGTCTTGGATCCTGTCTGAAAATTAGAGATATCTTTCAATGCCTAATCAAGTAGAAGTAAAATAAAACAGTACGTTATGTTCCTCCCAGCATATCTGAACACACCAATTATTCACTGGAATAGTGGAACTGATACTCAGATATTGTGGAACATGACGAAAACACTCAGCAGTACAGACCTCACAAATCTGCATTATAGTGTGCTGCACAGACGTCTGCATGGGAATGCTGGAAAGAACCTAAATCCCAAAAAGTTGACTCCTGCAGAATCGGGTCAGGTGTCTGGAAGAAGTCAATAAATGAAGCCAGTGAATCTCTCCAGAGTGCTAAATAGTACTGTACAGACTGAATGGTCTTTGTGGTGCTATTACAGTTTAGTACAGGGCTTGAGAAAAAAAGTGTGGCTGGAACTGAGCTGCCTTGGTGCTACTAGTGTTCAGAAATACCTATGACACACAGACATTTGAAATAGTCTTGCATGAGAGATTATCTTGAGACCCTAAACGTTTCCCACTCTTAGTATTACATGCAGAGTTAACAGGAAGTTGTCTTTTCAAGTAGTTTCTGAACCAATTATATATATGAAATGGTTGGAACTTTTCAGTTGAAATTATGTGATTCCACCCTCTACAACCATCAATTATGGAAGAGCAATTTCTAAAACTCCTTTATCAAATCCTATGCATTACTGTAATCCAATAATATTATCCAATCACATCACACAAAATAGTCAAATGCAAGCAAAGTACTGTAAATTTTCAAGCAGTTCTTTTACACCTTCAGCTAACTGTGAAAGGCAGCTACTAACAGAAATTACAGACCACAGTAATCTTCTTATTTCAGAAGTATTTGATCCTTAGTAATCTTATTCCTACTGTAGTCTATACAACAGATAGAACTTTGATTCTGTACAAACAATTTTTCTGCCATGTTTTCTGCTCAATTTGTCCTTGTAAAAATGACAACTATCAGTTCCACCTGGCTAATACAGATGTGCTTGAGGAAAACAAAAATATCACTACTTTCAATTACAAGAGCAAAAGATAAACGTCAACTCATTATAGATTAAAGTTTGAGTCTAAACTTACTATGAATTACTTTCTAAATCTAAATGCCAATATTATTCTTAGGTTTATTGATTTAGACATGTAAACCTATTTACCTTTCTAGGTCCAAGACTACTTTTTTTTTGTGACTTGTTACTAAGGCAAGGATAACAGTAGTGGTTTCAGATAAAAACAGGAGTTTGTCTCAAGTGTCCAGCTTCATTAGGTGACAAAAGCCTGGTGTTTGTTTTTTTTTTTTTATTTTTTATTATTATTATTTTTTGTGGCATGCAATGTATATGACACTTCAGTGCATAGCAGACCATTTTTATATTTTGCATAATTATCAAGTCTGGAGTTAGATGCTGAGATTCCAGTTCAAAACAGCACTTTAACATATACAAACAGTACAGGGACTTAAGAACATGCTTGAACCTAAAAAACTTCTTCAATATATTGAGGCTTCAGTGAGGCCCTCTTTAAATTCACTTAATTGGACAAGAGTCTTGCATCAAAGACAAACCTGCACAATGGAGTTCACATTTCTAGTTGTTCTTTTCCATTCCTTATATAATTACCTGTTTTGCAAAGTCTAATGACAATCATAAGCCTCTAAGAAAAGTTTCTCTCCCTGCCACCCCCCACCCAACCCCCTCTGTTACATGTTCTTAGCTATGGAAATGTCAGTGATAAGGGGCCCAACAGTTCCCCTTACAATTTCAGAGATTTTCTCAGAAGCCCATGAAAACTAAATTACCGTCCTGAAATTCCATAGACAAAACTTGCTCCTAAAACCCAATATTACAAGAAAATTTAAACAATAAGAATTTTAGCAGCGGACAGAAGGATATGAGAAAAAAATTGAGAAAACCAAGAATTAATGAATAACTTCTAAGTAAGACTGAAACTCACCAGCAAATCTTCTTCCCAGAGCCGTCTGTACCCACCACAACACTGCCATGCCCCGAGGTGCAAATGGAGTCAGCTCAGCCCTCAGCCCACATGCTGAGCCCACACCTGCGCCTCAGAGAATGGCTGCTCTGAGCCGCCCTGACACCTGACAGAGCTGAAGGAGCGACGTCCTCACAGCTGCAGGCAAATAACACCCTCACAGCTGCTGGCAGGAAAGCTTGAAGAGTAGCAGGGTAATGGCACACATCGGGTGCAGGTGCTGATACCAGTGACTGATGGAGTGGTGAGGGGAGGTTGGGGCTGCCCGATGTTGGACACAGCTGGTTCCACCATAGGCCACAGCTCAGTCAGTGGAGCTGGTGGTGCTGCTGGGCAAGCACGGCTGAGAAAGGGCAAAAGGCTGCTGGGAGTGAGGGGAAAAGTGTGAGGAACAGCAAGGCCAGGGAAGAAAGAGGGAGAGGAGGTGCTCCAGGCCTGGAGCAGAGAGTGCCCCACAGCCTGTGGAGAGGCCGTGAGGCAGCGAACACCCACACTGTAGCCTGGAGAGGAGCCTGTGCCAGAGGAGGTGGATATTTCCTCACAGAAACTTTGGCACAGGGGAAAGGTCTGAGGAGAAAGGAGTGGCAGGGAGGAAATCTAATGGCCTGACCACAATCGCTCACTCTTTTCCTTGTGCTGCTTGGGAGGTCAGGGGAAGATAGAGGAGTTGGAAATGAAGGAGTGAAGCTGGGCCTGGGATAAATAGTATGTATGTGTGTGAGAGGAAGACATTGTTTTACATTGTCATTGCTTCACACTACGCAAAACTGTTTTAATTGGTGATAAATTAATTTTCGTCAAGTCTGGTTTGCCCATGATGGTCACTGGTGAACATCTCCCTGTCTTTAACTCAAGCCATAAGCTTCTTCACCATGTTTTCTCCCCCTGTCCTCTTGAGAAGGGGAAAAAGAACAGTTGGGTGGGTGTCTGAAAAACAGTCAAGTCCACCCACCATAGACAGCTAGATTTCAGTCCAAGGCTTCATCCCTTTCCCCCTGGCCCTTCTGCAGAGGGGTGTCAGCAGAGAATTAATTTGCTGATGCAGCTTCTCTCCATCTGCATTCTTCAGATGCTCCAAAATCCCCAGCTTCTTCAGTAGCAAGTTGTTTTCCTACTTCATATCAAACATAAGATCCATACTTTCTTCCCTGGAGCAACCCACTTATAAGGGAAGCAGCATACGATAGAAAGCGCACAACACAGGGCTGCTACTTTTTCCCTACCTTGCCTGCTTCCTATTCCCATAAATAGCCTAGGCAAAGAAGGATGAAGAATTAATTTTCATTCCCATAGTACTTGCTGCCACATGCTGGAGGAGATGTTCTGTCAGGCAGGTCTCTGCCAGTATCTACTATGTTTACCTGTTTTCCTTAGTCTTTGTTCCCCTTTTTGCTAGAAACACCAAATGATAAGTAAAGCAATGTACATTTGGAGAAGTACTTTGTAACATTCCAGGTATTTTAGTTTAGCCAATTATTCCCCCAAAGGACAGTACTACGCAATATAACTGAACAGTGCTAAGGAATCTTTACATATACACACTGACCTACTGAGTGTTTCAAAGGAACATTTTAATGAGCATTGACCAGTTTTCATGATTTAACTCTAAATGTAAACTCATAGAAGACTTAACAGAATGGAATTTAGCTTCTGCTGTGCAACCAGTTGCTGCTTCCTTCTGATGTGTTCCTGCACACCCAGTAAATTCAGGTACAAACACTTCAAACAGTGGGAACCAAATACTTATGGATGGAGATTAAACAAAGAGAGATCGGCAATTTCCCTCTGAAAGTTCCGAGGCAAAGTGGGTTTTGTTTCCTAAATGGTATGGTGTTTTGGTTTTCTTTTCCAATCAGGAAGAAAATTATAGTCTACATGTAATAATTAGTGTTTACTCTAGATGCCTATTCTGATTTATTTTTGACGATCAGGTTTACACTTCAAAGCATCTCTCCTGACTGAAATCGTAACCAACCACACAGTGAGCAGTAAAAGGATTACATTTTTAGTTCCTATTACGTATTCATGATATCAAATATAATGAGTAATTTCAGAGTGGAGATTATCCATATAAAATGATATCTAGAAACATATGTTCTACAGTAACCAGCAGATTATTTGCCATGCTGTTGTGCAGTATTTCTAGGCTGGGATGCAGAATCCTCTTTTGTTGTGAAGGTAAAATATCTGGAAATAGCAAAAAACTGACCAGTGTACTAAACAGTTGAGATAATGGCACATACTGATCAGTATAATGGTCATTCTGTCCAACCTGAACCTCCTTTTGACCTTCAGTTTTATAGGAAAGATGGAACAGAAACATATAGAGGTGACGGTTTTTACCCAGCAGAAAAATGTTGTAGTTGAGGGCAAGGTAGAAGGGGGTCCTTCTGCATTTTCATATACTCTGGCAGGTTATTTACTCTATGCAATAGTGTGTAGATAACAGAATCACCCAAACCACTCAAAACAGCTCCTTTGAACTGCTGCTGAGTTAATCCATTTTTGCTTTCACCTTTCTTGAAATGTGAATAGCTAACAAGCTGATTTAAATTTGGGTACTCTACAGCCAGCATTTTTATAGAAATAGGATGGGAAAATATCCGACAGCATAAAGCACAACTGTGGTGCTATCTGTAAGCACACAGAACAGGCTGGTAAAGAACATAGATGCTGAGATGTTCCATAGCATATTGCAAGTTCTTGACCTGGTGCATCCTAATCTGGATTGGAGTCAATAGGAATTGGGACAATAAAGTTAGGAAGAATAAAGGACAAAACTACAATACTGTGTGCTATGTCTGGAAAAAACCCAACTTTGATAAAAGTATCTTTTTGTGAGTGGGGTGTTAGACACCAGTCATCCAGGATGGGGAGAAAAATGACTTTGTACACCAGAGTTGTGTAAAGTGACTGCACACTTTGATCCTTGGGTCAGGATCCTCACAGATGTGGAAAACAAAAAATGACAATGAGGAGCCAAACCTATCAACAGTCAGATGCACCCTCACTTTCTATGTATTTCAGACAATCTGCAAAAGAGACAGAATCAAAGGAAAAACATATAGAAATCTTTCCAAACTTTTCAACCAGATCTGGCATCTGATACAGATTCCTGACCCTGTTTTTGAGCAAGATCTGCAACACTTTCTTTTGGCCCTGACATAACAAAATCTGAACATCCTGATGTATAGAAACTGGTACTCAAAAATCCTCTGACCTGAGCCAATTTCTTTTCTGAAGAGACTCCCAAGCTTTGATGAATGTGTTCACTGTGAGTGTCCTCATCAGTGGAGGAGGACATAATTGTATATATCTGACACAATTCTGGTACTCTGTATCAAATCTCTAAAGGAAAGAATGATAGTTGGGGAATGTCCATTTGCTGAGAAAGTGATGGTCATTCTGACAAGTGAACTGTAAAAAGCCACAGCTGCCGGACCTAGAGATTCAGCTGGGCATTAGATGTCACAAACACACACAGCTCTGTGTGATGCATCAGAGACTGGCAGGTTTATAATGTAACGGGCTGTCATGTTGAACGAGAGGTGATTAAAGGACCTGTTTAGAGGAAGATAAGTCATTGCAGAAAAACAGTGTACAATTGTCCCAACGAACACTGTGATCTGAGCCAGAACAGGGCATGATTTTTTAGAACTGATGAACTTTCATTACTGGCCAAAAGTGTATGAATAACAGCAATTAGGGCTCAATTTGGGGAGACAAATTAAAAAAAAAAAAAAATTCTACCTGAATACTTAAAATACACAATATGAATTTGCTATGTGATTAATTCAAAATTTCATAACCCTATTTTTCAATAAGTCATTCTTCAAAGGTAACAGTTTCCATTAATGAGTTGCACTCAAATTTTTAATATGGTAACTACATAACAGTTAAAGAAATCAACAGAAATCTTTATGTTCTTAAAGCATTAGCTATCTAATTATCTATGCATTTCAAGCATTATTATTGATGTTTCAATGTTTTTTATGGAAATTCTGATCAAAACCAACTAAAACGGAACCTACATATTCAAAATCCTAGCACACTGCCAATATTCATATTTAGACCTCTCACATTCATTAAAAATATGAGTAATATAGATAAACATTAAAATTTCATGTGTTACTCTTCTATATCTCTTTGACAGATTTACAGGTAATCTAACTCATAAATGGAACTAAGATCTAAACAACATCAGGGACATTACTTCACTCAGGTAAATTTTTATCTTAGCATTCTGCTTCCAATACAGATTTGTTTTAAAAAGTCCAAAAAAGCATAAATACTTAAAAGAGAGATAATAACCTCCTTATAAATTTCTTCAAATATAGTTATCTTTATTGTATTTTATCATTAAAATATCATTAGAAAAAACCAAAAATTAATTTTATTGGAAATGTCTTTGTAACACTAATTTATAAATGATGTGTAGGCAGCTGCATTCATTATGTAATGAATATTCATTGACATCATTATGAAAATGCTCTGTATTACTAATGGTGCACTTAAATTTCAAACATGACTTCCCCCCCCAAACCTGTGCAGTGAATTATGAAGTGATCCAGCAGAGGGACCCCTCCAGTTACAAATTAAAAATCCTCCATGTATCAACCCTTGACTCAAAACCCACAAGAGTTTTATTTAGGCACACAGTCCCAGATAGCGCCTAAATTAGCAAGATCACACAAAATGTAACAATATTTCTGATACGAGACAGAGAGGTTTAAAACATAATAATAAATTCTCTATGTTCATACATTTCCAATGAAAAGATGTACTTTGCTATGTGATATTTTAAGAATACCATTCAATTAGAGACCTTTTGGGCTGCCTGGTACCACTGTTCTCATGTTGCTGAATAACACTATGCATATGTTGGGTACACCAAACTTTATGTTGTTACCTGACAGTAAATTAGGAAACAGTGTTATGGCAGGAGCAGAAATTAACATCACAAAAATGTCTCTTCCTTATTTAAACCATTGCCATCCTTAGAATTAAACAGGATATCCTTCAAAATTTGACCATATGAAAACAATCTCAAACTGAAGCAACACAGAAGAAATGTCTAAATTCATAAAGCATCTTATAATGTCAGAATTGAAGCATGTTGATGACTGGTACTGAAATATATCTATTTAGAAAGTATGTTTCTGAAGCAAACACTTCCTAAATGTATCTTTAATTTGAGGGGAAATTTTATGAGGGAATGTATCTTTTGCAATAGTTGCCATGGCAGCTTACCTGGTCATGCCATTGTAGAAACAATTAAATTTTAACAAGACAGGAACTTGGTATTTTATAACTTTCTGCTTTTTATTCTTAGATTCTTAGATTCTTAGAAATAATATTCTATTTAGAAGTGATAAAATCTTTGTACCCAATCCTTATTCACACCACAATATAACAAAACCCCATGCTTCTAGAACATTTATTCTAAAAAAAAAAAAAAAAAATTGTAAGCTATGAAATTCTCTAACATGAATTCAAAAAAGATAGCTTATTGTGCTGTCTGTTTTCACAGTGCTTTACAATGTTCCAAGGTTTTTATTACATGTAAAATGCTACTTTACAACATGGGCCATAACATAGCTGTGGTATTACCTCAAGACTGAAAAATAAATCAGGTTCCACCCAGTATTAATTTAACCGGTCATATTTCTTTGCTATGTACTAATAACACTCAGATATGGTTTTGAGACACAAAATAGCTGTGGGGAAAAGCATTTTGTTTTATAATTACTATTGCTGTTTCATAAATGAGGCTATTTACACATAAAAAGGTAGTCTGGAATCTGTAAATCCCTTACTTTTAAGGGTATGCCTCCTTCATTAAGGGACAAAATTGATGATCCAGCAACTTACTGTGATTGGTGGGACAGGAAACTGATGGCAGACTTATTTTTGAAACTTTATTAATGATGATATAAAAAGACTCATTTTTCTGCATGTAACAGTGATATTACAATAATAGCAAGACACAAGGAAGCTATTTTCCTGCACACAACTTCATTATACTTTCACTGTGGCCTTTGTCTAAAAATTCACCTTCTTCCTCATCAGGCTTTCTGGAAGCTTCCTTGCTTCTTTTGCTGTAATTATCACCCATTCTCTCATGTTATCTTAGTAACTCAAGTCCTCCTTCAAACATTCTTGCATGTGCATGGCCTTGCATCATGAAGCGATTGTCAGAATGTCATATTTTTTTCACTTTTTCATCAATTTTGAGGAACATGTAAAAATTTACCTAGAGTTTAAAAATCATTTTGGGAAATAATTATTTAATTAAGTATGCCAAGATGATGGAGAAATTTATAAATGTATCAGAATAGCAACATAGGAAATAGCAGAAAACAGTTTGCAGAAAATCATTTTATGACAGGACAGTATTGATAACTTTTCATGATAAATTTTTCATTTAGTGTTTCAACAAAAAAGACAAACATTAAAAAGAAATGCTCTTCTCTCCTCACAGGCTATCTTGATCTCTAATTTTTACAGCCCTAATACTTTTTGTGTTCTCCTTTTCCCAACCACTTCTAGAAAGAAATGAAATCCAATTGTGTTTTCCAAAACATACATAGTATTTCTTTTTTCCCACATAAGCAATGTGATGATAACTATCACACTGAAGACAGATGGTACATGCTTATTTCTACCCAGCTGACATAGAACAAGTTTTTGATCATTATGTGAGGAAAGAATACAACAACTTGTAAGTTAGTTTGAAAACCTCGTTAGATGACCTGAATTTGCTGGGCAGAAAGCATATGGTCAGCAAAACTAGAAAGAAGCGAAAAGGTAGGTGATTACTTTTCCTGTCTTCTCAAACCTGTCATTTGAGTCTATTTGAGTATTTCTACAGAGGTTTTTTACCTCATACATATATATAGGTAAGTAAGTAACTCTGAAGTTGAGAAACCCCAAAAAATATATAAAGATATCAATTTCCATGTAACTATATTAGAATTGCCACACACATTTCTAATTCTTCATGTTTTACTGCACTTACATAGTAACAGTGACTAAATTCTTAGCATCTTGGGATTACAGAGACTCCTCACCAGTCATTTAAAAATGCTAGATTTCTGTAGCGCACAGTTAAAGAGAAAGGAAGGAAAATATAAATTCACAACTATAGGTCTATAAAAATATTCCTCATTTTTATAGGTTAAGGTTTGACTGCCCTTCATTGCTGAACACTTCAGATTTGCAGCAGCACTCAGCTCTATTGCATAGAAAATGTATGCTAAATCTCATTTACTAAAAACTGAAGTCACAGTGCATCAATGTGCTTGAAGACCATATCAAACACTATGGTTCCTGTATCACAGGTATAAAAAATTTACTTCCAAATGCACTTAAATATGGAATATTTTCCTGTACATTATCTTTACTATAATGCTGTCCCTGCTATAAAACATTTACCAGAACACTATTTTCTGTCTCTCATCAGCAGGTGGCTTCCTTTCTCCTATGTTAAAAGTTCAAGAGTTTAGTCCTAGAAGACACAAAGTATTTGAAAAAATGGCCTTTATGAACGACTAAAATGTCCTGTAACTAGCACATAAAAAATGCTAAAATAAATTATTATACTGGGGAAAAAAATGGAGTAGAGGAAGTATGAAATCTCACTTTGCTTCTCAGAGAAGTCAGTCGTAATTTATTGCATTTTCACAACCTGAGAATCTAAAATGCAGTTCCAAGCCCTTTTGTGTAAGTTATATAAAACACATTTAACATATTGCTGGAAGATAAACACTATATTCAGGTAGATAGGCATCAGTACGGAATCAAAACAAAATAATTTCCTCTGCCTACCCATTAAAGATTTTGCAGGAATGATTTTGGATATAGAATTTCAGGAGGAACATAAACAGTGTCTGTAAGACAGCAGTGAGACTGGTTTGGGTCTGCAGTATCTCATAAGTGAAGAAAACACATGCGAAAAAAGGACTTCAAAGTTTAAACTAGGCTAAAAAATAGAAAATATTTCAGTGTCTCATACACTTCCATGAAGAAAAAGAGAATAATCTTCAAAAACATAGAGTATGACCAATAAAAATTACACAGAGGATTTATTTAGCCCTTCAGAAAAATATGCATTGCTAAAGAAAGCTAAAGCTGTCATGAAATAGACTGTGGAGTCTCCACTGGGAGAAGCTTTTGAGAACAAATAAGACATCACCCCTTAATAATTACAGTATTTCATCCCTCCTTTGTATTCAAGCTTGCTAATCATTTGAGGTGTCCTTTAATCATACTTTTTAAAATCAATAAATGGCTCCTTTATGTAAAGAAGACGATATCACTGCATTCCTGTCTCAGTAATAATTTAAAAGTATATACACAATTGTGTTTGCTCAACAAACCCAAAATTTTGTATGTTCTCCAGATTTAATCTTTCTCGCAACTTCTCTCATTTAATAATTTGTTTCTGAAACTTTACAATAAGTAAACAGAAACACAGAAACTTGGAAGTAGAAGATCATGAATTCACCCAACAGAACCAGGAAATGCTAAATATTTAATCTGTGCTTTCAAATTACAATAATGAAATCAATATTTTTTCAGCTCTGAATATTTATATTTTATTACAATCTAACTATAACCTCCTCTATAAGCACCCTCTGATGTCTGCATATGAGATCTTTCATTGATTGGACTGGTATCCCTAGCGATTGCTAGAAGTTTTCTTAGTAGTAAAATAAGCCAGAAGATAGTGACATCATCATCACATTATAGCAATGCTTCTTGCTATTTTCAGGATGAAAAGCATTCTGAAAACGATTAAAAAAAAAAAAGGCAAAAACTAACTACTGGTATCATAAATACCAAAAGATAGACAATTAACCAGATTAGATAATAATTTAGAGAATCAAAGATGAACAGTGATGTAAACGTAGCTGGTATGTTGTGAAGAACAGGGAAAAGGAGCATCTGAGTTGTGTTTACTGGCAATATCCAAGCTGGTGGCTACCTCCAAACTCAAAATTCAAAAGAAATAAGTAATCAAAAACATTTAAAAACCCCCAAAGGGCTTACAAAAACCCCAACAAAACCCCAAAAAAACAAGGGGAGTCACCAAAATAGAGAACTGTTCTGTTCTTTTTGTAGTGTCAATCTGTACTGACATTAAAGTCTCTGCAGTATCTATTATACTACTTTGAATAAACTAGAAGATTTTTTGAAAGATTAATGGAAAGATGAAATTGCTATAAATTATTTTAAATGGTATTGCTTGAATATTTTTTTTAAATTTCAATAGTATTTATTTTTCCCCAAAGCAATTTTAACTATTGCCTTACATACCTTTTATTTAATTTAAAATCAATAAAACAATGGGCATATATCATTGGTATTAAAAAATGACATTTCTCCTTTGTTTTTACAGCACAGAAACCAAACAAAAATCAATATTTTATCTTTCTACACTTGAATAAAAAGAGCAATAAAGCAGCAGGCTCACAGTGCTATATAATATTGATTATGGAGTCTCTCAAGATAAATTACTGAGATTGAAAAATAATTCGTGATAAGCCAGCTCTACAGGTTTTTTGTCAGTTGCCACAACAGTTTGGGGGAAGATGTGCCTCAGTATATGACCTAAAATAAACTACACTCGGTGTAATTATTTGTAACCCTCTTCAGTGAAAACTACATGTTTTACATTTTTCCTGTAGGGGAAGTTTGATGACAAAATTCATTAGTGACAGTGCAATACTCATGCAACATATTAAAAATTATATGTAACAGCACGGACTAACGCTCATGTGGTGTCCTGCTGTGGTTATTAGCAGAAGAAAAATTTAGGATAAGAAAAAATTTATTCTGAAGTCATTACTTCTTTTTTAGAAAAAAACTTGTCAAGAAAGGACTTTTTGGTGAATATTACAGCACAGTGAAGTGCTGTAATATTATAGTTTTATAAACTATGTTTTGGAGAGATATAACAAACTTCTATGTGCCAGTTTAAGGGACAACCTTTTACATATTGTCTTCAAAGGATTGCTTTGACAGATTTTTCAATTTAAAGTGCATCCCAATATGAACGTAGCTCATTTACCAATTTTATTTTCACAGTAAAACCCTAATGAGTCATTAGCTGCCATTGAAATGGACACATAAAACCCCTATATTTTAAATGTTGTAAATGCAAAGTTATTAAACAGTTTGACTCAGAGGACAATAAGCCTAAACAGAAAATGGTTTTAACAGACCAAAAGTGATGGTATATTGGTACTGTAAAATAAATGAAAGCTGTTATCAAACTACCTCTCTCTAATTCATATTAATGTATTATCTGGTCTCCTACAAGAATAATTTCCTACCAATACTGCAGCATGATATATGTAACATTGTATCATATGCTTTATCTTGATGCTCAAAGGACATTCTCAATTTACAGAAAAAGTAAGTCTACCTGTAAGTCTCAAAAATTGTTATTTTTTTAACTTTGCAACTCTCTTTAAGAAATTTTTCTATAATTTCAAGGAGGCTTAAGATTCTTGTAGAAATTTGCTAAGCTATTTACTAATTTTACTTGATAACTTGTTTCTTCCATTTACACAGGATAGTGTTGTACTTTGCGCTAAGTCCCATGACTAAATAAAACTTTTCCTGGATAAACTACTCTATAATGTGGTGGCCATAAAACCCGGTCTACAGTTTTCATGCTAATTACTCTATAAACTCAGAGGTTAGCTAACTTTTCTTGCTAATTTCTCTGAGATTAGTGTTGCTAACTATTTTGGAGCACATTATCATTTGATTCAAGAGCATCATTAACACTGACCTCAGGACTGATAGCAATGCCATAGCAGTCAGCGAGATGCTGTGCTAGACAGCACCGTCTGGCCTGCTTATAACCCGAGCGTACGGCCTCTGACACATGCCAGGCTCAGGAATTCAGATTGCCTCAGCAAGATGTAGAGCTCCACGTCTCTGCAGGAAGCCAACAGAGCTCAGCACAGAAGTTCTGACTTTATACCAACTCCTTCTCATAGGTCGATGGACACACCAACTATGAGGAATATTTTTACTTTCAAAGATATTGTGTGACAATTTACAAAGCTCACCAGTGCACGCTGAGTGTCCATAAAAGGAGTAAGTAGGGATGCAATGAAATTTTCCACTTTAGCTTACTGCAATCTAACTCCCCCAGACACGTCATCATATTATTCTGAACTGCCATGTAACGTGCAAATGAATCTCTGGCAGAAAGCTTCATGTTCTACCAAGATTTAACATTTCTTCAATGTTTTCTCTCAACACTGAAAGTGGGTTCAACCCAGATAAGGATTCCTTAAGGCAAAATCCAAAAGCTTACTCACTTCTTCCTAGCAAACATAAAGACTATACTAAAAAGTAGCCAAAAAAGATATCCTCCAAAAGGCGAGAGTTTAATAAAAGTCTATTCTGCTTTGAGACTTACATTTTTAGTCAATTTTGATATGAAATAAAGGAAAGTAGAATCAAAATTTCCAGATTTCTGGAAAATAAAAATCTGAATAAAAATCAACAGAATTTAGGCATCTAAGTCCCAATTTCAAACCTCAATATTTTATGGAATTTAACAGATTCAATAAAAAGGGATTTAGGTTTGGGTTTGGGTTTTTTTGTTTGTTTGGTTGGTTGGTTGGTTGTTTTTTTTATGCCCAAGCAACAGGAAATAAGGAAATTTATGTATCTGGTGGATTCTTCATTCTTTTCCAGTGTAACATATGATTTGGAATTTTGTTTTTCTAGTGTTTACAGAAATTTTAATTCTTTGTCATTATTATTGGCTCCTGAGTTAAAAAAATAGAGAGTTAAATAATTTCCACATTTAAAGCAATTAAGCTTGAAGGAGACAGACCACGTAGCCAGCCATGCTGATTCCCAGCAATTTTCTGTTGCAAAATTCAGCTTACACATGAAACTTTAGAATGAAAGATGGCAATGAATGAGAGATGTCTCTCTAGGCTTTTAGATGCAATTTTAGAAAAAAGAAAAAAAAAGTAAGCTTCAGTAAGTTTTTATAGTCTATTTTCATGTCTGATAATCTTAAACTAAGGTATTTGGCATTATGTGCTTGACCAATGTTCAGCTGCTTTTCTTTTGGATGTATGTTTTGCACAAAGCAGGAGTTAAATTCAAGGGGGTATTTACCTTTCTCACCTGGCTGTGTTAACCTAGAGGACATTTAAGTAAACATGAAAAAGAGGTACATACAGTATTCTATCACATTTCTATTCAAATCACCTCATCTTCTGGGAACACCCCACACTACAGAGCTTACCACTGTTACATCCATCATACTGGAAGCAGGGGAAAAGTGCATTGTATTCTCATGGAGAAATTTAGTCATGAGTGCTAATGCAAAAAATCAATAGTTCAAATAGTATTTAAGGGATCAAAATTAGTTGGATAGATTTTGACATAAATGCATCCCTGTTGGAACATGCTTCCGACTGAACTGGAATCATGCAATAAAGTGGAATTTTCATTCTGACATCCTCCTGTTTCAGCATTTTCCAATTTAAGTATCTCCATTGTTAGTTCCAAAATTGCCACTGATTCTTCATTCAGTATTATAGGATCAGTTAAAAGCTTAAATTAAAATCAGTTACCCCCCACAGAATAGTAAGTTAACAATTTCTGGAGAGATTTCTGAGATAATTATATTTAGAGACTGGAAAATTTCCTGCAGTCCTAAATAACACACAGTGGTAGTGGACAGGCACGATACACTCTTGAGGCTACGTGTTGTTCAAAAAGCAGAAAGCAGAGACCTCAGGAAATGATCCTTGGCAAAGGCGTTGTTTAATGGAGATGCCGAAGGAAGTTGGACGGAAAACGTTTATCAGAAATTTCCGTCCAGAGAGGAGATATGCTGTTTGAGGGAAAAATGCAAATATTACTCAGCAGACCAAGGGCAAAGGAAATAGGAAATAGGAAATGGGCTAGAGAGTTCTCTGAAATAATCTGTCACTAAAATGTGAGAAAACATACTCGTGTGTTGGTAATCCTTTTATTTTAAAGCCTTCCACAAGTCAAGATCCTTTTGCAGCATTGTGCCATTATCTGAAAGTCGGCTACTTCCAATTCAAACTTCTTAAAGGTAGGATAAAATGCTTAATTTAGTTCCTATCTTGACGTATCATTTGCATGTTTATTATTTGAACCTTTGGAATAGCTCATAGGAAAACCATGAGCTTATCACGGAAACAATAGATCTTAGAAACGTTGTAACAGTTGGCTTCACTGCTTTTTACAGCCATCAGAAAAACACCAACAATTCTGTCCAAACCTTTCAGGAGTATCTCTAGATAAAAGGGCAGAGTACACCTCTGTGAAGGGCGTCACCTCTGAGCCTGCCAGCGTTTGGACAAGGGGTGGAGCAGGTATTTTGGTAGCTGGTGCAGACAAGAGGAAACATACTCCTCATATACAACACTGAACTTCTATGTGGGTAGAAAAAAAGATGTGTGTGAACTTTGCTTTTTTAACCTTGAAATACTTGACTATACAGACAGTAAATATCAAGAATGCCTTAATTACAATTGGATTTAGAACTTCCAAAAAATTCAGCCTCACTAATGATTTAAATTACAGGTAATAAAGCTGCTTGTATGACTGAAGACAAAACATATGCTTATTAACATTTAACTATTGATATTTTTATCATGATATTATTGCTGAAAGGAACTGAACAGTAAGTCCTTAGAGATGGGAATATATTAACAACCCTTCCTTCAGCTGTATCTTTTATTCTTCACTTTGATTAAAAGAAATACTTTCTCAAAGGTAAAAATGAATGTTAGAAACAATAGCCTCTGCAATTAGAGTTGCATTATCTTCAGGCTCCAGTATCCTTGAGTTTTTATACAACAAAATGTTACTGGAATTGCAGTAATGCCCTCAGTTTAACAGATGCTTTCCAGGCTTATATGAAAACACAGTGGGAAAGAGAGAAGTACATTTTATGGAATATTCACACTATTTAATTCCAGATACGAATAATATGAAATCTCTAGGTGCCTCAGCAGAAAAATAGAGGCTCCTCCAGAGGGTGATTTAGGGCAATTAAATTAAACCCATTGTTCTGAATCGCACTCGAAAGGCTCATAAAGCTAGGCAAAGTGAGTATGTCCTATGATGTCTAGTATCAAGAATACACAAAAACCACTGCAAGCCAGGAAGAAGCAATATGCTAGGAAAATAATCAGCATGATTGCAATCTTGCACTCAACTGGGCACTTGTCTTTGTATACCTGCTCTCCTGTCTCCATTGTTCACTGTTCCTATCTTTCCCCTCACACTACTTTCTGGTTTAAACTACAGTACCATGTGTTCTTCACCATTTCCTTAATTTATAATATAGATAAATAAATTACTTCATCAAGAAGGATTCAGCTAGACAGTGTACTCCCATGCTTAAATGCTTACAATATTTCTGAAGTAGGCTTTAATTTATTGTACACGAACAGAGGAAGTGGATCTTTATAAAGCACCTCCTTAGTGAGGAAAAAACAGTTTAAAAGTATCTCATTCATAAGCTCGATAACATCAAGAATGCTAAAACAATCATGGCTGATGCAGATAAATGTAACAGCAAAATAGTGAGAATCCAATAGAACTGAAGAGCAGGGCATAAGTACAGAAGCAATCTAAGACTGGCTTTGTTAAAAGAGAAAAGGACAAAGAAATTACACAAATTGGGAGATAGGATCACATCAGAAAGCATTGAAGATGTTCTCAGTAGCTTTTTTTTAATTTCTGTAATTCACTGTGCTTCACTTGGCGATACTGGGAGGACTGGGAAGAGTTTTGAGTCATACAGCTGGATCTCTGGGTATGTACCTATTTTACAGGGCAGGGATGCTCTTCAGTGAGCTCGGCAGCCCTGGCTCCAAGATGGATATCCTGGCGGCATCTCAAAAGCAGAATTGAGAGCCCTGAAGCCCTGGACCTGCCCATTGCACACTCTGGAGGACTGACTGGAATATTATAGCACTGGCTTATTTTCCAACTGTTTCTTTGAAAGGAAATGTGAGTGCACAATAGAGTAGGGCACCATGTGGTTTCCTCCCATACGGAAGCAGGATGCAGGAAAGCGTGCCTGGATAGCAGCATGGGGAGTGCCTCAAGAACTGCTCTAAAGCATAGGCTCACCCTGTATTTGCCAGAATGTATCATAGGTCCACCACATAAAAAAGTGAAAAGCATGCTGAAGTAACCTGTATATAGTACTTTATGTTTTAATTAATAGATGAGTCAAATGGCTTGGCAGGAAGGAAGGAGTTAAAAAAGGGAGAAGTTATATACATGAAGGAAATAACCCAGTTACCTCCAAGTTTTATGACATTTATATACACTTACATAGTTCTTTTTTTAAACACCGGGTATCTTAAGGCTATGTAGGTGGTGATGACAGCTAACTACTCACATGCCTACGTAAAGTGAGATATCAGATTCAGATAACTTTGTCTAGGAGAGTTCATCTAAAAAAAAACCAACCCACCTTGCTGGTAGGGTCAATAAAACCCACTAATCTTGCCTAATTCTCTTAAGCAGTAGAACTGACCCCCATTTGATCAGATTTGGGGAATAAATTTGGGAATATCAAGGGAATGAGGAAGTATAGAATCCTCTTATTCTTCCCTTAAATACTGCATGGATAACCATAAGGTTAGGTTCAGTTGTAAGAACCACCAATCTGGTGGTTTATTTTTAAACAGTTTGTTATTTCTACTGTTAATTGCTGGTAGATGTGTTGTGACACCTACTGAATAATAGCCATATATTGATTGCTCTTTAGTCCTGCAATTGAAAGATTTATCTGTTTTGGTTAAAATCTCTACATTTTCAGACCATAACAAGAACATCTTGCCTTTATTCACACTCAGAGCTTTACTGTCAAAAACTAACAAACAAAAAATACCCCTCAGAAAACACTTAGCATAGAGCAAGATAATGCATCATTTTAAATATCAATTTCTGCAAATACCATACCTAATGTCTTCTGTATTCATGTGAGCATACTTGAGGCAGGAAAACAAGACCTGAGAAACTATGTGTCTCTAACTCCTCGGGAATTGACCATTTATCATTGGAAACTGCCTGTTAACACAATTACATCCATGCAAAGGTCCTTAACACTCTGCCTGTTCTGATATGTGGAGTCAAACATAGTCTCTGTAAATATAGAAGTTCCAAGTAAGTGGTGATGCCAGGATCTGTAAGACAACTGAATCCACAGCTGTCCATTTTAGAGAACATGAAACAAGTTACTCCTGAGTTGCAGAAGAGATGAGTAATCTCTATAAAATACACATATGTGACATACAGCTATTATAAAATTCCAGTTAAACTCCTTTTATGTTATGGTGCTGTCCTATGCGGGTACTAAATAAACTACCTTAGGGAACATCATCGTACAGTTGTCCTATAATGACATATCTAAAATATTTTTAAAAGTATTAGGTGGTGCTAAATTGTCATAGCATTCCACCACTTCATATTGGACCAAATGGTGCAACACCTATTTTGCACAGTTTAGCAGTGCCTACTTTGCTACAGAGTATACAAAGATAAAGTAATCCACAGAGCAGCTATGTTGAAAAGTGTGACACAATGAGTCTTCAAAACAATCAGGTAGGACAGGATTTAATTATTTGACTTCAATATCTAAAATTGCATATTCTAAAGTGTGCAACATTTGAATATTTTGTGCAGAAAAGGAACAGGATTGTCTACTTCTGTTTCTCTTAAGAAAAGATGAAGTCTTTACATAAACCCTTGTTTACTACATGCTAGATAATTACCTTCTCAAATAATAAGGCAGTGTCAGTTTTGTTTCATTAACTGAAGATACTATAAATTACATGGAAAATGTCCAAAGAATAAAAACATCTAGTAACACCATCCCTTGGAGGAGTTTTGGGATTTTTTTTTCCCTCTCTCTCTACACTGCATATTCAATGTAGAGAATTTTTAAACAGAAAGGCCCCCAAATTTAGCCCACAGACTGAAGTGTAAATATCCAGAAGGGGAAATCATCTCCATCAAAGTCTGTATGTCATATTGTATTTAGGACCGAGATCCAAGTGTATGATGATTGGTATAACATAATCTAGATCAGGCTCACTGAACAAGGTCATTGGAAGAATTGACATCCGTCTCACTTTCTCTTACCAAAGCATACATATGTACATCTGTTATAGCAGCAGATAGTCTGGATGACACTGTCATTCTCTCCTGTATGCAAAGCCAGCACAGCACCTTCTCTTGAACACTTGGGAGTGTATATTAGAAATAAATCTGTCCTATAAATAACCTGCAAAAATATTCACCAAGAAAAAAAAAAAAAATCATTATCTTAAGGCAGCAGTCTGCTTAGTTTTGATGAAACTCCAGGAATTCTTAAATATCTGACTTATTGTCTGAACTAAGCAGTCAGCTTAATTTAAAAACAGCCAGTGCTGCATCGCTACAAACAAGCAGATAAGGCATGATTAAAGATTACAGCATTTTTAAGGCTTCTTGTAAACTTCATTGTTAAACAATAATAATTTTCATAAGTCAGTGGATTCAAAGTTACTGAGAAAGGGATAAAGCCCATTAACTGCAGCAGTGTTGCAGGCGCTGTTTCTCAGGACAACCCTGAATTGTCATGGATCTTTACAATCACGTGTGTAACAAGTTAGAATCACAGAATAATTCAGGCTAGAAGGGTCCGCTGGAGGTCCTAGTCCACCTAGCCTAATCTTCCTGTCAAAGCAGGTTCAGCTATGAAATAGTAGCTGGAATGAAATTTTAATAAAATAAGGTATAGAAAGACATGAAAATAACAGAAAAAAAAAAGACTTTGCAATAGATACCAGAATTTCTATTAGCAACCTTTAATAATAGCTGGCTCACATTTACAAAAATTGGGGACAAGAATGTTTTCACTGAAAAGATTGAAGTCAATTTTGTTTCTGTTTATGTGTATTTTTATAAGCATAAGCATTGTAAAAGAGAACCAACAGTCTACCTGGTTTGCAGTCCTGCAGATGAAAGCAATGTGATATCGCATGTTGACACTGAGGTACGGAGACATATCTCTTTATGACTTATCTCTGACATGTATCAGCAGCCTGGTTTATCAGTATTGAAGAAACTAGCCAGGCAACATCACATTTTAGATGTGGGCTGAAAAGAATGATCAAATTTTCTACTAGAGTGAAATGTTCTCCCTGTTCTTTGAACTACCTCAGGTCATGTGTTTGGGAGAGCAAAACAGTTCATGACTCACAAGCAATCTGGTACAACAGCATTTGGTGTCTGATATCGTTAGATACAAAGGAATGTCAACCCCTCCCACCCCCCAGCAAAACCCAAAGGAGAAAAACAAACTGCAGTGCAAATAATATTTCAGCTTTTAATTTAAGAGATTTAAGTATCTTAATTTTATAAAAATGTTCTTAAAAAGATCAGATACTGAAGACTTGTACATTATAATCCAATACCCTCAGTTCCAGTTTTTGCATTTTTTTATCCTGTGCCTACTGTTCATGCTGTCAACATTTCTCTGGTTCATTTTGATGTATCAGCATTCTTAGAATTACAAAATAAATGTACTCTATCAAAAAGCCTGAGACATGGAAACTTGTATAACAGCTTGTATTACACTCCATCAAAATAGAAGAGAACACGTGACACTGTTATCAACTTGCAGTAGCTGATATAGCACACATTAAATCTCTAGAGATACAGGGAGCATACTGAAGCTACTCATGTAATACCAGCAGAAAATCATACGCTATTGTTCATGAAAGAGGGAGCTAGTGATAGCGAAAGAAAATGGTTTAGAGCATGCAAGATAGCTCGTAGCAGATAAATAGGGTGGCTAAGAACTTCTGTACTTGTGAGGATATCCTATTCAAGTAATTTGAACTATAATTAGATTTTATTTTGATTTCCATTCTTGTTTTGGAAGGCATAATGGAAAAGTAACTTTTAAAGAAACAAGAAATTTTTCCACATGCCAATTTTGAATGTGGACCTAATCCACACGTCTGTGAGTCACCAAAGTGCTTTTTCATTTCATGTCCATAACTACTGGGACTTCAGGGTAAACACATGCCACTGCTTTATGAGGTGAAAATCATGATGAGATATTTATTTCCTCTTTTTCTAACTATTTAGTTAAACTAGTTCTGATTCTCAGCACTCCACTAACTTTTTAATTCAGACTTTACAAAAAGCCTTTCCACCCCACTGGCTCAAAACATTTTCATTCCAAATCATTCAGGACATCGCTTCCCTCAACATGCCTGGCTGTAATACTGCAACATTTTTCAATTTACCGTCTTTCCAGCTTACCTGGCTCAGTCTCTGTATCAGTCTTGCAGAATCTTTTCTCCTTTTTAGCTACTCCTCATTGGGAACAAGCAGCTTGCAAAGGACTAGAGAAGGAGTAGAGAGCCAGGCATTTTCTGCACACTTCGCAGTTTTACAAACTCCTGAGGTGGTAAACCATTTGGTATGGCTGAAGTGAACGGAGATGATGAGAGTGATGGGCAATGAGTGTGACAACTACGTGACAGTGTTAGGAAGAATAAATACTGTAAAGTTGAACAGAGGTTGAAAACATGTAAGAAGCAGTTCTATGCAACCCTAGAAAATGCCTGGAGGCTTTTTTTGAAACATGGTTTCCATACATTTTCAGAAATTTTATTCTTTGCTGACAGCAATATTTTTACCATTTGGAGCACAGCATTTATTATTTGCCTTTTACTCAGTTATTCTGGGTTATTCTAATTTACTCGTATTTGGTTGTTTGTTCATCTTGTAGGGATTACAGTCTTTCAGTGAATATTAAGCAAGAATTTGAATATATTACTTAGTTTCCTAAGTAAATACTCAGTACAAAACCTCTATTAAAGAAAGAGAAAGCTTCATGCTTTCAGAGAAGAGCAGATCAAAGCTGCCTGTGAGAAGGAATGGTGTCTTATTAAGAGAACTGAGATGGATTTCCAAAGGCCAGTCTTAATCCTTTCATATAAAATTCATATATGGAAGTAAACTCAGGTCATGCTTCAAGTAAGTTATCTCAGCAATTAAATTATGAAGTCTAACTTGAGTATTTGTCTAAAAATACTAAGCCCATCACCATAAAAAGCTTGAAAGTGAGTTCCTTTAAATCCTAATGCATTGTGGAGTATTACTTGAGATAGTCAGAAAAAAGGGCCATGAAAATGAATGCAGTATTGCTGACACAGCTTGATGACAGATATTTTTTAATATACCAACTTTAAATATTTAATTTTTGAACTGTGACTTTATCACACTAGAAAAACTGTACACAAATTGAATCTCTAACTATGCATATTGCAAGAGCTCATTTATTTAGTCTCAGCTGTTTTCAAGACTTACACATAAAGACATTATGGTAGAACTGGAAAACATAGGAAATAAGATTACTATCTTTCTCCATTTCTATTTCTAGTAGCAAAAATCTCCTGCAAGAAGTGAGATCAAATACATAAGATGTGCCATGATGTAATCTACTAAAGATACTAAATGCTTTAACAGCAAGTTATGAACAATTATCCTTGGCTCTTGGATACTTATTCTCATCCTAAAATTCTTTTTTTAAGCCATTAAGAGCTTTTTAGCAAGACTAAGGCTATTTGTAGTATAAAATGTATTTAACTGGTCCTCTGGTACTGATGCCATTCTTAGAAGTCGTGTTTTGGTAAACAGTGTCTCTGGTTCAGTGGGTGTGTACACTAAAAAAATTAAAAATCAAGCCTAAGGTATGGAAAAGAAACAAGTTTCTAACCTAGACATTAAATAAAATATTTCACTGTAATTACTCCATGAATTTCTTCACGCATTCAATTTTGTCTTATATAGAAGCTCTAATTACTAAATGTCCATTTGCAGTTCAAAAGAATGGTGTTCTATCACTTTTTTTCATACTGTAAGTATACGCAGAATTAAACTGATCTTCCACGGCTTTCCACTGTCTGCAGTTAGGTTATATTCAAGCTTCTTTATCTATAGGTTTTTCCCAATGAGAATTTAGCTGTTGTTATTGAAGTCAGGTAATTATGTTGATAAAATTTTACCAGTAAAGTTCCTCATCTTAGAATTCTGAACACTTGTCTTAGTTTGTGTTTATACTCTGGAAGGTAAAGTGCACAATCCTTTAACAGCCTTAGGTATTTCACTCTATGCATCCAAAGTCAGATAAAAATGATAGTAATTGAGAAAGGATAAAAATGTAGCTGTGTTGACTTATTTAACAGAACACAGTAGAGGGAATCTATTTTATATGTAATTTACTTCATTATAATTTAGAGTTTCGAAACATCTTCATAAAGAAGAGAGATATTTAAGGCCTGTACTGCTTAAATAGATGCTGAAAACTGTTTTACTGCTATCTGTTACTGAACTGCTAATGGAGAATTAGCTTCTAAGAGGAATCAAACAGTTGGAAGCCTTATTTGAAATTATAAGTAGTAAAAGGTCAGTCATTTAAGGAATGTATAAATTTCCCTCTATGTAAACATCTCAGTGATGCTTCTTTTTAAAAACATTTTATCTGAAGCAGTATTTCCTAGATAAGAAATAATAATTACACATCTTTTATCTGTTTGGCTCCTATAGTCAGTTTCTCCTTCAGCACTTTAATTGACTGTCAGTGCTGTTCATGCTGTGGGAAGTGTTAAGTCACGATAGATGGGTAAATGTTACAGCTGTAACAGCTGTATTACCGAGAGGGGCCAATAGGGGTGTTGTTATGTTGTAACGGCAAAAGGGCTAGCTTAAGTTTAAATGGATTTGTTCGGTTCAAAAAACTCATTGTTTGGAAACAACCTATTTTAATGTTTTTGTGAAACATAATGCAGACCCAGGAAACGGCAGCATGCTTGTGAAACCATTACCGCGTGTCCCATGGTTCCCCCCACCTCGTTCGTGCCCTGCACTGAGAGTTCATTATCATCACACAGAATTAATGTGCTCTGTTCTGCTGAACTCACAACACAATATGCTGAACACAAAGCTCTGTGAGCAGCTCATGGCTGAGCTAATAAATCCAGCCTTTCAGCTGTTGCAGTGTTTACACCATAAACACAACCCAACTGTCCCCTTGTCCTTGCTTTTTCAAAGGATGTGAAGCTCAATACAACAACTTCTAACCCTCATCCTTCTCCTTGGCGATCTTTTTCCCTGAAACGTGCTCCTGCTTTTGTGTAAGTTGTCAGGGTTTCTGTACCTCCTCCAACCTGGCCTATTTTTAAAAGCCAAACAGAAGTCTCTGTCTCATGCTTCAGTAGACATTTGTGTTTTTTAAAGTCATTGTTGCACAAGCTTACTACCTCTAGAAGGCTGTACAACAGCTTCCTGACAGCTTGTTTTAAAGAATTTTCTACTTCCTCCATTTTTTTCTCAGCACCTTGGTAGATTTATTTCTTAACTGGTTACATTACTACGTAATATAGACACTTCAAAAAAAAAGTTTCATTAGAAAGACGTACTTTGCACCAAATCATATACCACCATTATTACTGTGCTGAAGGAAAGTGCAAACCCAGCAACAACTTATCTACAACTTATTATCCACCTAGTATTATATTCCTTTGAACTTGGAATGATAAACCTAAAACATGTTAGAATAGACTGATATTTCTACTATATTTTTTTAATATAACTGTAATAGTTTGGGAAAAAAATGTTTAGCAAATGCAATATATATTTTACTTATAAGAAGTACTTCTAGAAACTAAGACAAGCTGCTGTATTTGTTTAAAAGGCATTTGTATTATTTAAACAAACATTAATGGCCATAAGATGTTTTTTAAAAAAAAATCCAAA
This sequence comes from Eurypyga helias, assembly GCF_000690775.1. NCBI lineage: Eukaryota > Metazoa > Chordata > Aves > Eurypygiformes > Eurypygidae > Eurypyga > Eurypyga helias. The sequence continues at coordinate 87,163 of NW_010252073.1, read as the reverse complement.
TTGATCTCATAGTGCTTCCTATTTATAGAATAACATAATTCTCAGGAAACTGGGGTTATAAGCATGGGTACAGTTATTAAGATGAAGCATCTGCAGGTTATTGTTTTGAAATGCACAGTGTATCTAAAATCTGTTTGTTTTTAACTGCCAATGGAATGAAACCAAGTGTACAGTTTGCAAATAATAAGAAATAGGTGCAGAGGTATGGTGGTGGTTGGGTTTTTTTTTTAATTTCATCTCTCTCTCATACATCTGAAAATGGAAAGTAGACCTTTGGTCTTTTTCTTTGGAACATACTGGGCTAGTGGCACACTTTCTCCTTAAACATTAATGACTAGGTGACATATTTCCATACTACAAATACTGCAGAATGGACTTCAGGAGAACCAACTGAAACCCCAGGTCCATTCAGTCATTACGTCCCCTAAAGGGCTTTTGTCCACTATTTCAGTCAGCTTCAACCTCAGAGAACCTCCAGCTCCCATGCCAGAAAGGCAGAGCTGCAAAGGGAGCTGCAGAAACTTGTTCAAGAGATCCTTAAATAGAAAGGGCAGATAAACACCCAAACAAAGATGGTTTCAGGATTTCTAGAATTATTAGTGCTGATAGCGCTATTACTAGGATTAACAATACCTCCTCCTTATTTTCATTGCACGCTCAGGATTGAAGGAATGGTAGTAAGGGAAAAACTAATTCTATTCAGTTAGGAATATCCCCCAAGAATCCCAGAAAATAACATTTTCGAGAACAGAAAAAATAACATTTTGTGTTGTTGTCTAACTTAAACCCATTTAAGAACACTTTGGTCTGGGAACAGGTGCGGCAGTGGACCTGGCAAAATCTCCCCTCACCGTTAGGAATTTTATGGGCTAAATGAATGCCAGACCATGAGCCTACTAGATGAATGTCTACAGAAAACCCCGGTGATGGAATGCAAAACATTTTCAGAGAGCAAAAGAACTGTTCCATGAACTATGTTCATCATGGTAAGGCACAGAAAAGATATTGGTGAAAAGGAAAGGGCATGACAAGGAGGACGGAATGAGTCATGTGAGTACGGGACTGCTAAAAGCCTGGAAGCAAGAATGAGAATTGGTTATGATTGGAACCTAGTACTTCTTGACTGAGGTCCTTATGTAAACTTGAAAATACGAGTCTGGCAAACCTAATTCCTTTCTGAAAGATCTGGTAGTGATGAGAGTAACTAGGATTATCAGCCTGAAATCAGTTGAAATTTTACACCACTGAACAGATTAAAGGTTTGCAGCAGCAAATTTATTTCTAAACCCTTTCTTGAATTTACATAAAGCAATTGATATTCTG
>NW_010252073.1:82163-85809 GCF_000690775.1 Eurypyga helias | reverse complement strand
GTCTGGTGTATTGGTGGAAATATAATTAACAAAATCAACACAGCATTTACATCAGTATTTGTTTTGTTAAACAACAAAATGTGCTGAAGACAATGTTTTTGGAATAAATTGGTATTTGTTTTTTTTTATGGATGGCATGAGTTGGCCTAAAAGCTTGATTACCATTCAGTATTTTAATTACAGCCATAGCAATGAACACTTGCAGATTCCAACAATAGCTGTTGAGTTTTTTACTCTTAATCACTCTTCCCTCGCTGTAGGGAATATATTCTGAAAAGTATTGTTTAAACAGCAATTCACACTATAGTGCAGAAAATCCCTCAGGAAGATCAATAAAATTTTAACCTTAAGGGGCTTCACCAAGGCTGGCTAACAGGTAAACTACAGATGATGCTCACAACCAAAATCAGTTTAGTATGAAAAACTAAATTTAACTTAGAATCTCATGGTAAAAATACTGCCTCTCAAATTCTATCTGCTTTAAGCTCTTCGGAGGATTAATGGCTTCCTGCTCTTGAAAAGCAACAAAAGCCTCTCTCTTTGTCTTAAAAAACACACAGAACATTTCAGTCATGTACTGTTTTCAGGTCCTCTAAATGTCTTTCTTTTCTTGACATCCATAATGAAAATAATTTTCAATACTATTTGTTCTATATTAAAAACTGCTGATTCTCCACTATAAGTATATTCATAATTAATTTTCTACCAGTTGATACATTTTAACAGCGCTTACAACATTAATCTTTGGACTCAGCTGAAAGTCATAAAAATTAACAGGAATCCTTGCATTAGTATTCCAAGCTATTTTGTCTGCCATCTTCTGTTTCATTTGGTTTTGTTGACTTGAACAATGTCGGTGTAACCAGAAAATAAATTATAAAGAATATTTCTGAAGTCAAGAAGGGAAAAATTTTAAAAATAAATCCCTGATACTTCCTTTGCTATGTTTGTGTCTTTTTTTTTTTAATTTTAACTTAAATAGGACACACCTGTTGCTTTAGTATGTATTATCCAGCTTGTGCATAGATCTTTACACTTGACCCAATTTTTTTTTTTTGCCAGTTTACATTTATAAAATGTACAATGCTTAGACCCAGAAATCTCAGAAGAACTACATATTCCCTTTTTTATAGAAGAATTCAACTTGTCTAGGTTGGTGTTTTTTTTTTTTTTTAATTGGTTGTTAAACCAATAGCTCTGCACAGTGAAATCTGCCTTGAGCTTCTGTTTTTACTCCACACTTTTCAGTCTGAAATTAGACACAAATGTGAGACTTTCTTATTTACAACTGTTCTCAAACTATCTTTGGTTTGTCTTATACTGTCCTGCTTTAGAATTCTTGTTTTATTCAAGTCTGTCTTTAAACTAGTGAGCAATTCTAAAGCAGGATCTGCCACTGTGAGAACATGAGGATGGTCATCAGGGGTGAGAGTATGCAGTGACCAAAAGCAGGTATCTGGGAAGAATGCCACAGCAGAGCAAGCATACAGCTGGATGTCCCTAGAGCTAGACATGACCTTGCATATATTAATCATAATGATTCTTTCTCTGTAAACTTGTCCAGTATTTCTGTAAGCCCATGTTAACTCCGATGCACTAGGGTGCATCCCCAGCACCCCTTGTAGGAGTACTGGAGTCCAGTTCCTTCTCAGATAAAAAACCCACCTCCCTAGTTCTAAATGAGAGCAGCACATAATTTTCAATAAGTAAATTAATCATGAATTCACTAATTGGCGTAATGCTTTCTTCTCTATTTTCAAATAATTCTTAATTATGTGGAAATTAGTATTTTTAATAATAAATGTTATAGATTTTTTTTTTTTTGAAATTTTTACATTTTCATGGGACTGTAATCATAACCCAAGACCTTGCTCCTGGGTATTAACACACAACTCAGAGCCTATGATTTCATCAGTGCAGAATTTGACATTTCTCTGTTTTCAATCTCATCTGCCATTTTATTGCCCAGTTACTGAGCATTGCTGACTTGTTTGAATATATAATCCTTCACTATCAGGCCCTGACTTTGCTATCCTGCTACTCAGCACCATCAGGAAATATTAACAACTTATAATTCAAATCCTTTTGCCCAATTGTTATGCTTCACAGCAAAGGTCCAAACACAAAAACTCATGTAACTCTACTTATTTCCCCCAGGGTTAAAAACGACCTTTTACTCCTACTTCATTTCCCACTTTAGTCAATAATTTAGACATTTATGGACCTTCCTTCTCATCACATTGCTGTATACTTTCCTTAAAATATTTGACGATGATCTCTGTCAAAGCTTTTTACCTGTCTATGTAAACTACATACAGAAGAACATGTTTTCTGAACCCAACAAATAACTCATGTATTTTAGGTCATAATTTCACTTTTCCCAAATACAGCAAATTCATCAGTGTGTGTATTAATTCTGTTTTTAGAAGTAATGCATCTGAACATGAAATATACAGGCCTGTATTTCCCTGGATCGACTGAAGTCTCAATAAGGCATTAAAAAAAAAAAAAACCAAAGAAGTCTAACTGTGGAATAGGGAGCAGAGACTATGACAGAAAACCAGCAAAGCAGCGAACTGACTAAGAAGCAGGATGTCTGTAGTCTAGTTACAGATTGACACAGCTCTCTACAAGGATTTCTCTGTTATTAGATACAAGAGGATGTGCAGTCTAGGAAATAAGCAGATGTGACACTTGGAAACAGAGAGCAGGAGCTGTAAACACACGGATTCAATAACTGGTGCTTGTGTGCATGCTTAATGTAAGGGTAAAATGAGTAATCAATCAGATGCTGAGGTGCATAATAGACAATGGCAGATAAGAAAACATGGGAAATGCAGAGTTGTAGCTTGGCTTCTCTAGCTTATAGATGAAAAGTAAGACTTCAATGCTGTTCATCAATCACAGTATAATTCTTGCTACCTCAGGTGTAACATCAGATAAATGTATTTCCATAGCAAATCCAACCTTGAATCAGGTTCTGCTGTTTTTTAAAGCCTACCTAGGCCTTTCCTTGAAAAATATGCTGGGAAAAAATACCATATTTGAGTACACGTTTTAATGATAATTAATACTGGTATCTTGTGGTGAGGTGACCCAGGCTGGAGGCCAGGTGCCCACCAAAGCCTTTCTCTCACTCCTCTCCTCCGCTGCACAGGGGAGAGAAAACATTACAAAAACTTGTGTGTTGAGATAAGGACAGGGAAGGATCACTCACCAATCACCGTGACAGGAAAACAGACTTGACTTGGGGAAAATATTAATTTATTGCCAATTAAGTCAGAAGAGATCTAGACAGAGAGTAGAAGAGAACTAAACCCTAATCTTAACAACTTTCCCTCACTCCTCCCTTCTTCCTGGGCTCAACTTGACCCCCCCATTTCTCTCCCTCCTCCCCTGAGTGGCACAGGGGGACGGGGAATGGGGTTTGTGGTCAGTTCATCACACGCTGTCTCTGCTGCTCCTTCCTCCTCAGGGGAGGATCCTCACACTCTGCCCCTGCTCTAGTGTGGGGTCCCTCCCACGGGGTGCAGTCCTCCACCAACTTCTCCAACGTGAGTCCTTCCCGTGTGCTGCAGTTCACCAACTGCCGCGGCATGGGTCCCCGTCACGGGGTGCAGTCCTGAAGGAGCAGCCTGCTGCAGCA
>NW_010252073.1:70135-82054 GCF_000690775.1 Eurypyga helias | reverse complement strand
CAGCCTCCTTCGGGCAGCCCCCTGCTCTGGTGTGGGGTCCTCCCTGTGCTGCAGGTGAGTCTCTGCTCCACCGTGACCTCCATGGCTGCAGGGCACAGCCGGCCTCACCATGGGCTGCACCACGGGCTGCCAGGGAGTCTCTGCTCCAGGGCCTGGAGCACCTCCTCCCCCTCCTTCTCCACTGACCTGGGGGTCTGCAGGGATGTTCTCTCACATGTCTCTCTCCGGTTGCAATTTTCTCTTACCCATTCCCCCCTCCACCCCTCCACACACCCAAGTGGCGGGTCCATCTTGGAGCGGGATGGCACTGGCTCTGTTGGACACAGGGGAGGCTTCCAGCAGCTTCCCACAGAAGCCAGCCCTGTAGTCCTCCCTACCCCCGCTACCAAAACCTTGCCACACAAACCACATACACATGTTGGTACTTTTCAGGACTACAAAAAGAGAGAGAGTTGTTTTCAGCGCTATGATGCCACATATGGGACAAACAGTTGTATTAATTCACTCCCAAGTGATTTTAGGAGTGTGTAAGAATAGCCAGGCAGACAAAACCAATTGGAAGTGTGCTTGTTCTGGGCTCTTTCAGAAAACTGTGTTGCCCTCCACTCCCTAGCTACAGGGCTAACATGCATTATTTCTTTTCCAGCTTTGTCCCTTACTCTCTCCTGATATTTCTATAAGCAGTCAACAGAAAGATTTTTTATCTTTGTTAGGCATCTATCCTAAATAACAATTCATGTTGATTTCTATTTAGACATTTGAAGAAATCAATACCATTTACATTTTTACTCCACATGATATTATTGTACTTAAAAACATCAAAACTTCTACAAGTAAACACTGCTCCATAATTGGATCACTTGTAAAATGTCAGTACTCCTCTCTGCTTCAGCAAATACGGATGAGTACAACTATCGCAGTTCTAAGTGCTAATGTTTCTACTAGTATTTGACTACCCAAAAAGTTTCCTTTGATCTTAGGAACTACTAATCTAGAAACACATTTTAAAATCATCTCACATTAATATTCTCTGGCTTGGAGACATTCAAGCATTCTTCTTCGAATCAAATGTGTAAGCAAGAACCCAGGACAACTGTATTCTCAGTTTGTCCAGTGACTTCCACGTGAACAGGGTTAGGTTTAATTGCTGAATTTTAAAGAAGAAACTGATGGTCAGAGCTGCTAGCTTTATTAAGGTGAAACTGTTCCTACTGAAAGGTAAGACCTGCTTCTTCTAGTTACAAGCAGCGTTTAATTTTTGTACCTTTCAGCCAGATCTCATTCTATCATGTGTGCAAATGAAATACAGCTTACGTATGTAATTGAATTCACACAAAATCCTCATCCAACAAAAAATTACCTTTAGTCACACTGCAGAAGACAGCCCTTGGTAGAAATGCAAAGATAGTAAGCTGAATACTGGCTCTGAAGTACATGAGGTTCTCACTCAAAGTGCTATTTTCTTACCTATCTGAAACTCAGGTTTCTCTACTACGCCTGACATGTATCTACCCAAATCCTACTATAACACTATGAACCCCATTTATAATCTTTCAATTTTAATTTAAAACTTGTTCCTGAAGAAAAAAAATCCTTTTTTATCATGCCAGTTTTGCTAAGACTGTGATGTTTCTTTTCCCCTTTATTACTGGAATTGAATAGCCTACAGATGCATCATAATGAACAGTAGCTATATACAATCTATCTCCAGGCTGTACAACAAGGTGACACTGAAATATTTTAATTTTAGGTTGTATAAAATTGTCTTTTATATTGAGCTCTAAGGTATGAAACAGTTCATGTTTTGACAGCTTATTGAACAGGCTTTGCTAACTTCACAGGCAGTTTTATCTTTGGCCATAAAGCAATGTAACTGGAGTCAACCAATTCCAGAACGGAGAAAATTACTGAAATAATAATATGAGAAATAGTAAAAGTGAATACACTATTAAAAAAATCTATTTACTAAAATAAAATAAATAATTTCACGTTTATGCTTTACTTTTCCTTCTGCAACAGCTCTAACATTCAGTGTAATTTGCTGAACACTCTTGTTATTCTAAGGCACGTAGCATGACTTTGTCACAATTTTCCTGTCTAATTAAATAGAAACAGCTTTCTGAGTCATATCCAAAGAGGCATTGCAGGCTTGCTAATACACTCTCACATGCACACATGTTGGAAAGGCTTTTGCCCTAAACCAGCCTTTTATCCATTCTCACGTGGCTAAACATCTCACATCTCTGCATTTCTTTTTTGAGAATTCCTCATTAACCATTTGTTCAATATTTCATGTAGCCTTGAAAAGCTACCTTGAACTTCTTATTTCATGGGGAGTTTTGTATTCTGTATATGACTTAACAGGAGATTTAAGATTTTGATGGGGGTGGGGGTGGGGAAAGGGCTTGACCAATCTATACCTCAATCCAAAAAGTCTGTTTGCATTGTGCAACAGGTTGTATTAAAGAAAAGGTTTGTTAAAAGAAGGGTATAAACATGGAGTTGTCTCCATCAGATGACCAGTATGTGAGAAAATGTCATTAAGATGTAATATACTAAGCCACAAAACATTAGACTTAATCTTGAAGAATAATTACACAGCTGACCATTTTAAAAGCTTGGCTCAAAACTCTTAAAATCTAACTATTCAATTAGCCTGTGTATTTTTATTTTTCTCTCTAATAATATCTCAGCATTTATGATCATTTTCCCTGAATGTTTCATGCAAATGCAACAATAGGTTGTACTTAAAAAGTTATTCCTGTGCATATGTTCTTGAAGTTGTGATGCTTTCATTGTATACACGGACTACTGCAAAAATAGCACAGGGAAAAAAAAAAATAGCTTTCAAAATAAATGGGAAAAAAAAAAAAGAGTTCATTTTATGCAGTGATTAATTGGAAGAACAAAGAAAATTTATATGTAGTCCACTTAATGTTTTCAAACTGCAGTTCCCCACAAATATAAAATACTCTTCTGTACACAATGTTAATATTTTGGAACAGTTGAGTAACATTCAGAATATATTAAAGAGACCAGGACTTTCAAGGTGGGTGTTTTTTAATCTATCCTCCAGGAAGCAAGAATCTGGTACTCAGAACACACCAGTCATAAAAACTATGGTTTTAGTTACAGTGCCCAGACACATTCCCTTTAAAAAACAGACCAGATTTGGAAAAGTAGTATTTATGCCTGCATTTCATACAAAACTGAGTAGGAATACTAACGTATTCCCTCCTTTTCTATATTTGCCTTATGATTACTTCATAAAATACTTACTCTTGAGCAGTTGATAGGAACCTATATAGTACTTCCAAGACAAGCGTCCTATCCACTGAATCAGTGAATTACACTTTTCAGTTATGCACTTTCTCTAGCCCAGCAGTGTTTATTTTCAGCAGTGAAACTGGTTTAATTAGAGGGTATCTGAGACCAAAGCTAATCATGGGGATACAGTACTTTTGTAGGAGAGGAGGAATTAAGAATTCCAGTTGATTGCCAACTGAATGTTGTGACTCACTACTTACAACCTCATATGAGGCTTCCAAGAAAACAGTTTAACACGTTCACCAGCATGAGGAAAGAGTTCAGCTGGTAAAACGCTCTCTTCTGTAACCCTTCATCTGCATGAAAGGCATGCTTTGCAGTCCAAATAGTATTTAACAGGAATAGACTTTATCTGAAATAAGACTGATAACAGATTCCAAGGAACTGCCTTCTTCATAGAAAAATGAGGCACAACAGCAAGAAATGTTCACTAACTGTACTCCAAATAAACAAAACGGGATAGAGGGGTTTGTTTTTTTCAAATATAATGATGTTTCCATGCTGTATACCTTCAAAAAACTCAGAACATAACTGTTTAAATAATTGATCGATTTGCAAAATCTATGTAGACCTTTCCCAGCTAATGACTTCCTTTTCCAAAATAAAAATTGAATTTTAAAACTAAGAATTAATGTATCATATGAAAGGACTGAATCAAAGTTCTACAACACGGTAGCTTCATATCACAGGAAAAAAACCAGATCAGATTCCAAAGCTTAATGTCAATTTTTATCTTTTGTGCAATTTCCATTTAAGCTCAGTTTGATTGAACAGGGTACTTAACTTACTTGTTAAGTACCTTCAGGTATGAGAAACTTGGGAAATAACTGAGACTATTATGAAAAACTGCAAAGAAATAATATGGATTATTTCATAATACTGAGTATCAGTGCTCAAATCCCCCTGCAGCCATTGTCATACATTATGCAAGTGTTACAATAACTTGTACTCAAATGTTAATTAGAAATTTCTTGGAAGTTTTAAGAACAGGAAGTGTTTAGTGAGCTCTGGCAAACACTGCTCAGCCGCATGTTCTTTTCCTAGCATGACTTTTCCTAGCACTTCCTAGCATATTTATTCAAGTGCAACTACAGGAGGATCCCTGATGTGGATCAAATTTGGGCCACCCTGGTCATGCTCTAAAGCCTAAAGTTCAGGTGTAATTTAAACTGTTACATACAAGATATTAAGCTGTATATGTGGCTGATACACCTTAAAATAATTTTATATAGATTTTTAAAATATCCATGGCAATCCGTTAGGAAATACATTTAGCAGTAACAAAGTTGCATTTACCATGAAAAGCTAATTTACAGGAAGCATCATCCACATGACTAACGAAGTAATTTAAAACAAACTGAGCTCAATAACTTCATGGTCACCATAAAGACAGCTAATTAAGCAATGTGCTGGACATGCTGCTAACACCACCATGCTAACTAAGTAGGAACTTACTCCTCTTTACCAAAGCTAAACACATACATTATTCCAACTCAGATTTTCAAACTATGCAACCACGACTTCATCAGTGCCTTGACAGTATTTTGCATACATCAGCCCTTTACACATTTTTGTAAAACCTGTCCATTTTAATATTTGCCTTGGTATCATCTAGCTTCTTTCCTATGTCAGAGACACATTACTCTTGAGTAATCCCGTAAGTATTAATTATTCACTCCACTAATTTCAATAAAGATACAAGTCAGATATCTAGCAGAACCAAAGTCTTGTCTACAATTAAGGAAGCCTGTGGAAGAGATGTTAAATGCTGCAATACCGGATAAATGTTCTCAGCAGCCTATATCCTTGTATGCCACTGTGCCCACTATAACTTGTGTACCAACCACCATCACCGTAAAAGGAAAGAGCTTCAGATGTAACTAAAAAAGCTTTTTTATCTAGGCTTTTTTTTTTTTTTTAAAAAAAATAAGGACCAAAACTAAACAAGGAGACTATAAATCCCAATAGTCACTTCATAGGTTGATATCTCTTGCTCACTAAAGTGTAGGCTTTAAAACAAGGAGATAGGAAGAAACTCAGGAAGCACTACGCTGCAGTATCTGTCACCTATTTGCAGCCCATCCTAGTCACTCTGTTCCAATCCTCTATGTTATGGTAGTATACTGAGGAAAATTGGTGTCTTCCTGCTGTGTAACCTAGCCTATAGTAATAAAAATCTTTGCAGTTAAAACTTGTTTAGCTTCTGGAAAAAAAGATCTCTAAAAAGAAAAGAAATATTTTTGAGGTTATAAAGAAGTTAGTCTTTCAATTCTAATCACAAAATCACAAAAATTTATACATCATGTCCACATTTGCATATAAAAAAATTTAAAAAGACAGCAATGAACTCTAAGAAAACCAACATACATTTCCATTAGATTTCAAAGCATTGTGTGCCTTAAGTTTTGGCATGTCCTCTGCTTTTAAACACATTCTTTTCAGCCAGAGGAGCAGTGCTTTGACCCATGGCATTTAGAGAAATCTAAATTAACAGGACAGTGGATGTGCCGTTGATGCCTATCATGTTAACATAGAATCACTGGTCCAACCAAAAGCAATGGACCTGTTAAGACTTCATGGAGAGAAAAAAGAACAAAGTTCATTATTTGTGATTTTAAACAATGGCTGCGTATTTCTGAAAAACTTTAAAATACTGCTGTATTTCTTCCCCTCTGTTTACATACTGAATCTATACCTTCACAGGAACACTTAATTGCGTGGAACAATTCTACTTGGCTTCAGTGGTTTTATAATTTGTCATAACCACCTCACTAGCTGTTGAGGAGACAGACTTCTTCCTCATATTACTAAAACAATCCTATGAAATATGGTTTGGTTTAATTAAAGTATAATTAATGTTTTGAATTTTAATTACTTCTGCTGTGATATGGAGATGAAAATATTCTTCTGCCAGAATAATACGTTTAATATGAAATGGACATGCTTAGTATTAATACCCAGTCTCTATCAACTTTAGTAATGAGTTCTTTTGATTGAACAGGCAGCATTTGGAAGAAAACCCCACAAACCTACAGCTTTTCTGCCTGTTAGAATGTAAATGTAGCTGCTGAAAATGGAACTTACTCATTTCACATTTCTTGCAAAAATAAACTTAAATCTGTTTTTTTTGAATGTTAAAAGCTATCTATTAGATTTTCCTTTTCATCTAGTGATGTGACTTGGAAAAAATATTTCATGATAACAGGCAAGGAATGTGAAATGATGTGTTGACACCCACAAATTTTTGCTAAATATACTTGTTTTAAATTTTAATTCCATTCTGGAAGGATGCAAAAAGGGAAAATTCCCTACTGAATTAAATACACAGCACCCACTCTTTTGAGTACTGATCCCATGTCAGGTTACTTGGAAATAATTACTACACAAATTGCTAAGTGGACCCATCATTTGGCTATAAGACATCACCATTGTCAGACATGACATGGTTAACATATGGTTTACGACTGCTGACCAGAATTTAACAGCTGACAAAATACTGGAGTCAGAGGAAAAAAAACCCAGTTAATTCGGTGTTTACCAGTATACCATTAGGGAAGCTTATATTTATTTCCTTCTGAGCTTTTTAAATATTGTTCATTAGGAATAAAACCCCCACACCTTTCAAACACATAAATAGCAGGACTTTTAATAGCAAGTCACAGAAGCGGAAGTTTCTAAAAAGAAATTACTCCCCCATCCCCAAGGTCTCTGAAAGGCACCACCAGCTTTTTGTTGGTGAAGAAAAACTTTCCATTTGCCTTTGAAGATTCACCGTGTTTGAGACATGTTCAATCCTTTAACATTATAACAGCATGAGATATAACTTTATCTGGAGTAGTTAAATCAGGGTTTTTCATTGGCTAAATTTCACAGCTCAAGATTTGTTTTGTGAATGTGAAAATACGGTATTTCTACCACTTAAAATGAATATGGAGAACATAAAAGATTTATAACACAGAGTCTCCTCTGTATTAAATCAGTGACCTAAGAAAAGGTGTTCTGTTGCTACCACCACCTTCCTTCCTTTCTTCTCATGCCCTTGTTTCCATTTATGCCTCCTTGGGATTCCTTCACTTAATCCCAGAGGAGAAAGCTTAACAATCAGAGCTAAAACAAATTCAGGCAATGACTATAAACATTAATTCCCCCCCAGGTTCAGAAATACCAATATATGTAAAAAAATCTTACACATTCAGAAAAACAGAACTAAAAGCATATGCAGTAACATATGCCTTAAAATGAACAGTATAGTTATTTTAAATATTGAAATGTTTATAATTTTTGAAGACAGGAAAACAGCTAGTAGCAGCGTGGTTAAAAGTCTGGCAAACTAAGTTATCAAATGCTAAATATTAAAATTTATTACAAATGCAACAAATACAGACCTAGCGTACCCCAGCAGTAATCTACATTAAACCCAGATGACCAGTCTTTAGGAGGAGCGTTCCTTATAGAGTCTGAATAAATGTGACAATTGCAAAAAACATTCACATATTCTTGGGCATTTGGTTCAAAACATGAATTTATTCAAACAATGAAATGCAAATATTACACCAGCACACATTTCATCTGCCTTAGTGTGTAGAGAGCAGTTTTTCCCAGCCTTGTTCTCCTCCAAAAGCTGGTATTGCACCTGAAAACCTTCTCTGTGTCAGAGGTGGCTCAGCCCCTTTGCAGCAAAACAGCAGAAGTCAGTCAATAAAGATGACTCATCTTTATTAAGTCATCTTTTTTTTTTTAAAGATGACTCAATAAAGATGAGGAGCAAGGACCTATAAAGTAAGGGATAGGAACAGCCTGAGTCTGAAAGTAAAAATGAGACCTAGAGAGTCCCAGTGCAAAGTAAGAAGCAATTTTAACTTTCAGTAAGCTTCGCCAGCTCTTGGAGTCACCCACATAACTGCATGGCAAGATAGTGGCTATAGGAATCCTGGCTTTACAGAGCTCACTCAGTCCATTTTTCATGGTTATTTTGCTGTCCCAAGCAACCTCAGCCTCCGTGCAGCTGATGACTTTTTCTGAGTCTAAAACCATCATGTCCACAGAACACCAGAACTCAGCACTGCTTTTGTGATTGCATGGAAATGGGGAGTGATTGCATGCTGGAGACCATCTAACAGAGGAGACAGCATCTGAAAGTTGTTTTGCTCATCGCCAGTGCAGAGATCATCTTTTCTCTTTGTCATTATTGAGATGTCCTTCGAGCCATACAGCTATGAACCTCCCAGATAAACAGCACATGTTGTACACTGGGTGTAAGTTGAGAGCTATTGAAACTACTATAGAATCTCAAATAGAAAGTTTAAAAGGGTAAAACAGCTGATATGTTTTATATTATTCTTTACCATACATACATTCAATTTATTATGAAAGCTGCTGAATTAGCAGGCTTACATTGGCTCCCATGGGACAGTATGTCCACTTATTTTTCCATGAATTACTCTATATGATAATCCTCATTAATACAAAAGTTCTCTCTCTGAACAGAGTCTAAGAGAAGACAAGCTTACTAAGGATAGCTGCTCCCCTTTGGATCCCGAGCTACCCCATGGAGCAGTGAAGATCCATACATCCCGTTTCCTAACAAGCACAAACAAAATTTATGATAGGGTATCTTGAGGGTGAGCCACTTCAGCCATGTAGTAAACAGCCAACTTTTAACATTGTGAAAAAATATGGAAAAAAAATGAAAGGCTGATCTAAGCAATGCAATTTATAACATGCCAGCCCTTAGCATCTATGTTGGCTGCTTTATTTAGTGTAAGAAGCCTTACTGTGTCAGCTGGAGATTCCCCTGGTATTAGGTAAGCAGCCCTGAATCAGCTGCTGTTGAGCCCCTCACTTCCTGCAGAAATGTTGCAGCATGGTAGCAGTGTTCCTCGGACCACTGGGACCCCAGAGTAGGTTGCCACATCTAGAGCAGCTTTCAGATACTTCAGCTTTTAGCAACTTCAAAAACCTGCAGTGACAAAGCAGAATTAACTCCTCTGCTTAGCACTATTAAGTAGAGTAAAAGTATAGCTCTATAACTTAGAGGTATATAAAATTCTATTTTCATGTTATTTTCCAAAGCATGATTCCAGCAAAATGTAAACATTTTTTTTGGATTTTATGATTCCTGCAGAATGAAGGTTATAAAACTAAGACTACATTAATCACATCTGCTCTTCAATAACTCAGAGAAAATATTATAATTTTGATGAATGCTTATCACTAATGCTTTTAGCTTCCAAGTAGCAGAAGTAAATTGAGAATGAAATTCAAGTGGAATTCATGTTTCATTTGTTTAAAAGTGTTTCAAAGTGTGAAATCCAATGAAACTTTCTATCCCTTCTACTACTGCAGTACCTTTGCATCGAAGGTCGATGTTTTATTTCAATTTCTTATAAACAGCAACTATAATCAAACAGAAAATCTGCCTGTAACCCACAGTAGGTATCTCTACTGCTTCAATCTCAAATAGGTAACATAACACACTCTCAGCATTAAGCAGTTCTTGTACTAGGTTTGAAACATAAATTCTGAAAACTACTGCACACACAAGATGACCCACAAAGTTACTTTAAAACACTGATTTTTTTTAATATAGATAAGCATATATAAAATTCTATGTGTCATGAAGTATATGTATTAGAGTATCTATAAATTATATAAAACACATTACACAGATACAAATATTTCAGCTTGTTAGACATAAAATAGAAAAGTGAAAAGATTAAGAAACATGGAGAATCTTACTGATAACGCGACTCCTCTTTTAATCTTGTATTATGGTTGAACCATAAAAAACTCAATGCCACAAAAGGTGTTGTATTTTATTGAACAACGCCAATATTAACCAGATCATAAGATAAATGAGAAAATAATTTGTGTAAATATGAATGAAATATTGTTCGTTTTAGACTACTGAGTGAAAAAAAAATCCAAGCTAAAAAAAACAAAACCAAAAAAAAAATCAAAAAGCAAACAAAAATAAACCCACCAAAAAACCTCCAATTTTTTTTTTTTTTTCCTTGCTGCCAGCAAGAAAATGGTATTGGAAGCTTTGATGCTTGTGGCCAGTTGTAACAGTCATCATTAATCTGAACAAAACTGTCAGTTTTGCATTATTTCTCATGCATTTCTGGTTGGAGTTATTTTCTGTGCACGTTTTGACAAGTGTATCACCCTGCAAGTAATTCAAAACAAAGAATCCGTTTAGGAAGCAGTCATAGAAAGATGCAGAGCAGTAAGGTATTTGGGCTAGCAGGTGCTTCATACAGAAGTCTGGAAGGTGGAGTGCCAAAATAGATATAAATATTTCCAGAGCAGTAAGAAACATATATACAGAATTTGAGATTTGGAAACTTGAGATTTGGAAACCTGAGGATCTGAGCATAAGTCATCTAATTAATTCTATACTTTTAAGTTTTTGTATTTTTTGTGACTAGCACTGTGCTTATTTGTGAAAAAATTGTAAGAACAGGACTGTAGGATGTTAAAACTACTGAGGACTGTAGATGTTAAAAATTGTCTGGACTGAGGATACTTCACTGAAACCAGCTGGCCAGATTTTATGAACATAGCTCAGAAGCAGGAGTAAAAAGGTGGCCAACGTGCAACCCTTAAGCCACATGTAACTCCCAGTGTATCCCAGCATGGCACCATGAGACGGGCACAGCTCTGGGGCTGGTCTGCTGGGCAATCTGCATCTTCAGCTGCAAGAAGAGATTCAGGGCAGTATCACTGCATTGCCCTGGAGTCTGTGCTAGTTTTATAATGCAATGGGACTACTGCTATTATTTCTCAGTGCTGAACAAATTATCTCCTCCATTTGTGTAATGAGATGGTGTTGGTCTTAGCCATAGGACGATTTGGGAAGGTGGGCTGCAGGTTAGCCTGTTTCCGCTGAAGCCAACCTAAAAACCTCATTTTACTCTCAACTGAAGGTCTGCTGTACCTGGTCTGAAGACAACTATATGGTAACTGGATTCCACTCCTGACTGCATTTCTTTAAGGACAGCGTTTCCCAGACTCATCCAGATCACTGTTGTCAGTGCAGGAGAAATGAAGGTGACAGCATCCTAAATTCGAAGGCTATTTGAGAACAAAATGTGTAATCACCTTTCTAACTTAAAATGTCTGTGAATTGCCTCTACTCACAATCAAACACCTAATAGTTTAACTGAGGTGATGAAAATTCACTATCAACATAGAGTGTAGTCATTCACCTTTATAAAGGGAAAACCTTTTTTTTCTGTGCGTGGGGTTTGGTTTTTTTTTTCCCCCAGGTAGCTATTCATATTTTCAAAATCTATTTCTGGAAGAGGCTGCTAAAGTGTTTCAGGACAGAACATATAATACCCTCTAAGGTTGCCTTCAGCATTCAACTGTGGATGAACTGGCAGGAGGTTCAGTAACACAGTGTTAGATAATGGGTTGCCATGGCAACATTTCTGCCTCTGCCAAATTTTGGAGATCATTTAAAAGCTGATCTCAAACCAGGGTCTTTTCCAAAAAATCTCTAAGCTCTTATTAGAAAAAGCAAAACCGGAATCATATTCCTCTCAAAAAGACCCATCCCACATGAAACGGCAGTCCTTTCTGGGTCAT